>NC_041390.1:53602306-53699944 GCF_002162155.2 Triticum dicoccoides | reverse complement strand
GCGGCACGGGGGCAACGGAGCTAATGGATGGCGCGGGGCAGCCGGGTGCACCAAGAACCGGCAGGGAGATGCGGCGGCAGCAGCGGCGAGTGAGGCGGGAACGGAAGCGGGCAAAAATGGCCTTTGTGCCAAGGATATGAAACACCAAAAAGAGGGTGGCTCCCGTAGATATGGCGGAAACGGCCCGCAGAATGCAGGATCCCGCAAAAACAATTACGGGATGGCTAAATTTTGCAAGGTCTATTCGAGCTGGAAAAATCGCCCATGTCCGATATATCAGCAGTTATTATTCGGGATGGCCCGTTTTACAGAATCTGCTAGAGATGTTGTTAAGCGAAGCTCCGAAAGACACAGACTTGAGGCATAATTGATGAGCAACTATTTCTCTGTTAACTTTGGCACCTTTCTGTCGACATTCAGAGCTCCCACTCACTCCTTGGTACCTCTTGCACTTATACCAATTTCAACAATAAGATACGATTGGTTTCCAACAAAAATCATAAGTTCTCAAGCAAGGAAGGTGAATGGGTTGTCCGTCGTTCAGCTTCAAGGACAACAACTGGCCTCCCTACATCCTCGACCTCACCGCCTCCTCTGATCCAACAAGATGGTATGTACCAGCAAAATCAATGGAGAGATCAAGATGGTGAAGCATAGGTCCAAGCGTATAAAATGGGTACTCTGATGTATTCACGGTTCGACATCAACAACTAACAAATCATGCACTAAGGTACAGTATCATTCTGGAATAATGTCCTTTGTGTGGATATGTAACAGTTATGTTTGCTCCTGATAGAAGTCGGTAACGCCAGTGAAAAAGCATACAACAAAACCTTTCTCAGTTACAACTGCTACTCGTTGAGTAACATATTTCTCATAATAAGACACATCGATTTGAAAAGTGCATCGATTCAAAAAAAAGTTCATACATTTTAGGAAAGTTCCTCAATTTGAAAAAAGATCATCGATTTGAAAATAAATTTCACAAATTTGAAAAAGTTCATTAATTTTTTTAAAGTTCACAATTTTTTTAAAAAATATTTTGTCAATCTGAAAAATAGTTCCTAAATTTTGAAAAAAGATCATGAACTTGAAAAAAAAGTTCATCGAATTTAAAAATATTTCATCGAATCTGAAAACGAATCATGCATTTTTTAAAATAAAAAATAAAAATAAAAAGAATAATGGAAAAAGGAAAAAGGAAAAAGAAAAAATAAAGAAAAACTAAAGAAAACCGGTCCAGGAAAAAACAAAATCAAAAAAGAAAGAAAGAAAGAAACCGGCTGGGAAGCTTCCCAAACCAGGAAGAGGTCTCTCCCATGGCACCCATAGATGGGCCAGCCCAGGTAAGAGCGCCTTCAACGCTAATTAACGAATTGCAAGTGAACGGCGCTGAAGGCACCAAATAGGAAATACGGTTCATTTAGGGGGAGTTACCAGCGACCCATGGACCAGTAAAATATATAACGTGCAGGAAAAAACGTCTAGGCCCAATTCACTTTTTTTTTCAAAAAATTGTCATCAATAAATTTGCCATGTAAAAAATAATAGTGCATAGTAAGTTCAAAAAATGCCATGTTTTGAAAACCAAAAAAGTGTGAAATTGCTATGAGACTATATGAAACACTATTAAAAAAGACCGTAATATCTAGAGGAAGTTCCCATCGAACGTGTCGTTCGGTAGGGGTTGGACATGCCAGCGTGGTGGGAGATTGAGCGAACTATTTTCTTTCTATACGACACCAAGCTTGCCCTCCAAGGATACGTTTGCTCTGCCCATAGGCCTAGTTAATTTTCGTTTTTTAGAAGAAAAAAATGCCAACATAAAATAGGCCGTAAAATTATTGGCATGATCTGAATTATGAAAAACTGCCATCCTCTAGATATTTAGCCACCAGATCCTGGTATGGAAAGGCTATACACATCCAACCGCACCTACAAGATTCTGCATTCTTTTCAGTAACAAATTGGAAGATGATTGTATCCATATAAGTTTATTACGAAGTATCACCTTTTGCGTCGCGGGGACAAGCAGAAAAGTGGGAACCCAAACCCTCTTGCCCTGTATCAAGGAAACAATTTGTAGCAAGTCAAGCAACCATGGATTGGTGTGATTTAGTTACCGCAATATGTCCCAAATGCATATTTAGGATTAGGCACAAAGAACTACAGGAATAGGATGACCCAAGATGCTTTTGCATAGAGTGAATTACAGAGAACCTACAACACTTCCTATTTTAACAACTGCGCCGTTAATTCATAGTATGTAGAGGGAAGACAACATAAGAAACTGACAAAAACAATACATGTACAAGACCATTAGAATAACCGTACTCTGCAAGTTTCAAAATACGACACGTGAGTGTATGGCAAAATGCATAAAAATAAAAAATAATCCTGACTGTATACTACCATGCTACATGATGATAGGTTTGAAGCTTCTTACCAAAGCTGAGAACACCTTTGCAGCAGCAATTAAGTCTTCAGTCTTACCACCAGTGCAAGCATCATTATAGACTCGGTCAATCTTGATATCCTTGCATTCTCTTGCTGGAGCACGGTTGTCAGGGGAATGTGGCTGCACATTCATGGAGATTGCATCATTACATAAGAGAACTAACAAAAAACAATACAGAGATTGCAGAAGAGTGGAATATGTTAACAAACCTTGGCAACTACTGGCTCCAATTTAGACACATCAAACTGGCAGACACCGTAAAATCTGAAAACAAAAAGTCACTCAAATAAGAGAACATTTTTTAATCAAAAGCTTGTGCATATGCCAAAGCACCATTCATAACATGACACAAAGATCAAATGATGACAAATCTAGATGGAAAACAAAGGCTGGCAGCAGCATTTGAATTCTAATACACAAGACATGACAAAATATGGGCAATATTTTGCGAATGTCAACCACAGAAGCAGAGAAGCAGATGTCGAGTCCGAGTATTTCTCAAAATATGTAGTACTGCAGAGTTCCAGATTCCGATTCAGAATGACACACGTTTAATTGATAAAAATCCAATTTGACATATTTTTCTATTTCTTTTCTTTCAGCAGCTCATTTCCTATAATCAATCCAACCAAATCTTGTCCAACGAATAATTGGACAATGAGATGAGAAGTACTCGTATAATCCACTTACAATCGGTAGGCAGGTAGCTATCTAAACTCCTTCCGGAGAAAGTATCTGCCAGGCTTCAGTGCCGCACCGCCGGCAGGCCCGTTCTTCACGGCCAGCTCCGCCGGCGCCGCTGCCGACTCCTCGCGCGGCTGCCGGAGCAGGGCCTGCTGCCACTGGGCGACCGCCGACTCGGCAACGAAGAGGTTGGTGATGTCCCTGAGCGGCACCCGCCTCCGCGCCCTCCCGAGCCGCTTCAGCTTGCAGCTCCTGACGGCTGCTACGCCATGAGGACGGGCGGCGGCGGCGGTGGCAGGCGGCAGATTCTCCTTGTCGGCGCGGTCGACTGCCATCTCGGAGAAGAGAAGAGGTGCCTGCCGCTATCGGAATCCGGCCGGCTCGGTGCTGTGCTAGGCGGCGAGGTGGCTGGGACTGGGAAGATCTTCCATGTGTACTTGTAGCGGAGGTAGGTAGGAGGGAACGAGAGGGAGGGGGATGAAAAGATTTGAGTTTTCGGCGGAGGGTCTGCGTTTCCTGCCATTTTTGGTCGGAAGGCTCCAAGAGCCAGCGGATCTTGAAAATTTTCGCGAAATGTTTGGTGGAAATCGGGATTCGAGGCGGGGAGGAGCGCGCTGGAAACTTTGGCGCGGGGCTTGCGGAGGGAGATTCGAACTTTTTTTCCCTGATTTCACACGGGCCAATCCTACAGTTGGGCCGTCCCACGTACGCGATTCGCGTGATCCTTCGCTGCAGTTTCTTGCGGGTTTTCTTTTCCTTTCTTCTGTGGTTTTTTGCTTCTGGTTTTTCAGTGGTTTAATTCTGGTTCTTTCCTTTTTCTGTTTTGGTTCCTTTTCTGTTTTTTTTATTTCTTTTTTTTGTCATTGTATATTACAAAAAGTCCATTGTATTTGAAAAATGGTCATGCTGTATTAACAAAAAGTTCAGCATGCATTGATATTTTTTGAATGTCCTATTTTGTTTTTAGAATTTTCTGAACACATTAAAATGTGCTACCGGAGTTCGGTGCAATGTGGCACCATATATTCTCCCCCTTTTCTGAATGTGTGTAGCTATTAATAAATAAACATGACCTGTTTTGCTTGTGAGTAGATCCACCACGTGTGTTAGGGCATCTCTAGCAAATCCGGTAAGGCGTGTTCCGCAAAATTCGTTTATGGGAGGCCTGTAAAAAAATTACGGTACGGCGAGGCCTCTGGCGGAACAGTTCCCCTAAACTCGTCCCGTAATATTTTTTTGCGAGGCGCGTTTAGAGGATTTGTTCTGCGCCAGAGGCCTCGCGGTACTGCATATTTTCTGAAGCTTCGCAAATTCTTGATTTCCAACAATATAAACTGAAAAAAAAATCACAATATCACTTAAACATATGAACACAATTGATCCGAAAGGCAATTCACAATACAACCATCGACTCCATTACAATAAATGTTCAAATTGAAATAGTTATTACAACAATAAATTGTTCAAATTAACATGAGAGTCTATCTCCCATAGAGTTATCACTGATGCTCAATGAGATTTTCTTGGAGCTGGTAGTGTGAACCACTATTCTCAATCTTCCGGCAGGTGTCAAGAAACATAGTAATCTCATCTGCGCCCCTTGCAGGCATCACACGGCTACCAACATTGTCATAATGAAACTCTAAGTTCAAATCCCTCTCATCCTTGATAATCATGTTGTGTAAAATTACACAAGCAATCATGATGCTTCTGAGGAATTTTTTTATCCCAGAAGCGAGCGGGACCTCGAACAATGGCAAACCGAACTTGAAACACATCAAATGCCCTCTCAATATCCTTTGGGCATGCTTCTTGTGCTTCGGCAAAGTTTTTGTGCTTCTTCATTTTTGGGGTCACTAATGGTCTTCACAAATGTTGCCCATGGAGGATAAATACCGTCGGCAAGATAGTACCCCATGGTATAGTCATGGCCATTGACTGTATAGTTGCAAGCTAGAGGTTTTCCACTAGCTAGCTAAGCAAAAAGATGAGAATGCTGCAAGACATTGATATCATTGAGAAACCCCGGCAAACCAAAGAAACAATGCCATATCCATAGTGTTGGGTAACGTAGCAGAAATTCAAATTTTTTCTACGTGTCACCAAGATCTATCTATGGAGAAACCAGCAACGAGGGAAGGAGAGTGCATCTACATACCCTTGTAGATCGCTAAGCGGAAGCGTTCAAGAGAACGGGGTTGAAGGAGTCGTACTCGTCATGGTCCAAATCACCGGAGATCCTAGTGCCGAACGGACGGCACCTCCGCGTTCAACACACGTACAGCCCGACGACGTCTCCCATGCCTTGATCCAGCAAGGAGAGAGGGAGAGGTTGAGGAAGACTCCGTCCAGCAGCAGCACAACGGCGTGGTGGTGGTGGAGGAGTGTGGTGATCCAGCAGGGCTTCGCCAAGCACCGCGAGATATGAGGAGAAAGAGAGGAGTAGGGCTGCGCCAAGAAGGAGAGGAACTCGTGTGTATTGGGCAGCCCAAACCTCAAGTATATATAGGGGAAGGGGAGGGGCTGCGCCCCCACCTAGGGTTCCCTCCCTAGGGGTGGCGGCAGCCCCCAGATCCCATCTGGGTGGCGGCCACAAGGGGGAGAGGGGGAGGCGCACCTGGGGTGGGCCTTAGGGCCCATCTGCCTTAGGGTTTGCCCCCTTCCCCTCTTGGAGGCGCCTTGGGCCTTGGTGGGGGGGCGCACCAGCCCACCTGGGGCTGGTCTCCTCCCACACTTGGCCCATGCAGCCCTTCGGGGCTTGTGGCCCCACTTGGTGGACCCCCGGGACCCTCCCGGTGGTCCCGGTACGTTACCGATAAAACCCGAAACTTTTCGGACGACCAAAACAGGACTTCCCATATATAAATCTTTACCTCCGGACCATTCCGGAACTCCTCGTGACGTCCGGGACTCCGAACAACATTCGATAACCACGTATATCTTTTCCCTATAACCCTGGCGTCATCGAACCTTAAGTGTGTAGACCCTACGGGTTCGGGAACCATGCAGACATGACCGAGACGTTCTCCGGTCAATAACCAACAGCGGGATCTGGATACCCATGTTGGCTCCCACATGCTCCACGATGATCTAATCGGATGAACCACGATGTCAAGGACTTAATCAATCCCGTATACAATTCCCTTTGTCTATCGGTACGATACTTGCCCGAGATTCGATCGCCGGTATCCCGATACCTTGTTCAATCTCGTTACCAGGAAGTCTCTTTACTCGTTTTGTAACACATCATCCCGTGATCAACTCCTTGATCACATTGTGCACATTATGATGATGTCCTACCGAGTGGGCCCAGAGATACCTCTCCGTTTACACGGAGTGACAAATCCCAGTCTCGATTCGTGCCAACCCAACAGACACTTTCGGAGATACCTGTAGTGTACCTTTATAGCCACCCAGTTACGTTGTGACGTTTGGTACACGCAAAGCACTCCTACGGTATCCGGGAGTTGCACAATCTCATGGTCTAAGGAAATGATACTTGACATCAGAAAATCTTTAGCATACGAACTACATGATCTTGTGCTAGGCTTAGGATTGGGTCTTGTCCATCACATCATTCTCCTAATGATGTGATCCCGTTATCAACGACATCCAATGTCCATGGTCAGGAAACCGTAACCATCTATTGATCAACGAGCTAGTCAACTAGAGGCTTACTAGGGACATGGTGTTGTCTATGTATCCACACATGTATCTGAGTTTCCTATCAATACAATTCTAGCATGGATAATAAATGATTATCATGAACAAGGAAATATAATAATAACCAATTTATTATTGTCTCTAGGGCATATTTCCAACAGTCTCCCACTTGCACTAGAGTCAATAATCCAGTTCACATCGATATGTGATTAACACTCAAGGTCACATCCCATGTGACTAACACCCAAAGAGTTCTGGGTTTGATCATGTTATGCTTGTGTGAGAGGTTTCAGTCAACGGGTCTGCAACATTCAGATCCGTGTGTGCTTTACAAATCTCTATGTCATCTCCTAGATGCAGCTACCACGTTCTATTTGGAGCTATTCCAAATAACTGTTCTACTATACGAATCCAGTTTACTACTCAGAATAATCTGGATTAGTGTCAAAGTTTGCATCGGCGTAACCCTTTACGGCGAACTCTTTTACCACCTCCATAATCGAGAAAATTCCTTAGTCCACTAGTTACTAAGGATAACTTTGACCGCTGTCTTGTGATCCATTCTTGGATCACTCTTGTACCCCTTGACTGACTCATGGCAAGGCACACTTCAGGTGCGGTACACAGCATAGCATACTATAGAGCCTACGTCTAAAGCATAGGGGACGACCTTCGTCCTTTCTCTCTATTCTGCCGCGGTCAGGTTTCGATTCTTACTCACTGTTCACACCTTATAACACAGCCAAGAACTCCTTCTTTGCCGATCCATTTTGAACTCCTTCAAAATCTTGTCATGGTATGTATTCATTTGAAAGTACTATTAAGCGTTTTGATCTATTCTTATAGATCTTAATGCTCAATACTCAAGTAGCCTAATCCAGGTTTTCAATTGAAAAACACTTTTCAAATAACTCTGCATGCTTTCCAGAAATTCTACATCATTTCCGATCAACAATATGTTAACAACATATACTCATCGGAAATACAAGTTTCTCATAAACTTTGTATACACCCAAAATCTTTGATCATCTCATCAAAGCATACATTCCAACTCCGAGATGCTTACTCCAGTCCTTAGAAGGATTGTTGGAGCTTTGCATACTTGTTAGCATCTTTCAGGATTGACAAAACCTTCCGGTTGTATCACATACAACCTTTCCTCAAGAAAATCGTCGAGGAAACAATGTTTTGACATCCTATCTGCAAGATTTCATGAATAATGCAGTAATCACTAATATAATTCCAACAGACTCTTAGCATCGCTACGAGTGAGAAAGTCTCATCGTAGTCAACTCGAACTTGTCGGAAAACATCTTAACGACAAGTCAAGCTTTCTTAATGGTGATACTTACCATCATTGTCCGTCTTCCTTTTAAAATCCATATGTACCTAACAGCCTTACGACCATCAAGTAGTTCTTCCAAAGTATACACTTTGTTTTCATATATGGATCCTCTCTCGGATTATATGGCCTCGAGCCATTTTGGAATCCAGGCCCACCATCGCTTCTCCATAGCTCGTAGGTTCATTGTTGTCTAGCAACATGACTTCCAAGACAGGATTACGTACCACTCTGAAGTAGTACGCATCCTTGTCATCCCACGAGGTTTGGTAGTGACTTGATCTGAAGTTTCATGATCACTATCATAAGCTTCCACTTCAATTGGTGTAGGTGCCACAGGAACAACTCCCTGTGCCCTGCCACACACTAGTTGAAGAGACGGTTCAATAACCTCATCAAGTCTCCACCATCCTCCCACTCAATTCTTTCGAGAGAAACTTTTCCTCGAGAAAGGACCCGATTCTAGAAACAATCCCTTATTGCTTTCGGATCTGAGACAGGAGGTATATCCAACTGTTTTGGGTGTCCTATGAAGATGCATTTATCCGCTTTGGGTTCGAGCTTATCAGCCTGAAACTTTTTCGCATAAGCGTCGTAGCCCCAAACTTTTAAGAAATGACAGCTTAGGTTTCTCTAAACCATAGTTCATACGGTGTCATCTCATCGGAATTACGTGGTGC
Source organism: Triticum dicoccoides (assembly GCF_002162155.2). Classification (NCBI taxonomy): domain Eukaryota; kingdom Viridiplantae; phylum Streptophyta; class Magnoliopsida; order Poales; family Poaceae; genus Triticum; species Triticum dicoccoides. The sequence continues at coordinate 53,691,117 of NC_041390.1, read as the reverse complement.
CCTATTTAAAGTGAATGTGTTTGTCCCTAATGCCTAACCCATAAACTATCGTGGTAATTTGATAAGAGACATCATGGTATGCATCATATCCAATAGGGTGCAGTTATGATGTTCGGACACACCATCACACTATGGTGTTCCAGGCTGTATTAGTTGTGAAACAATTTCCACAATGTCTTAATTTTGTGCCAAACTCGTAATTCAGATATTCATCTCTATGATCATATCATAGATATTTTATCCTCTTGTCACGACGATCTTTCAACTTCACCCTGAAATTACTTAAACCTTTCAATAATTCAGACTCGTGATTCATCAAGTAAATATACTCAACATCTACTCAAATCATCTGTGAAGTAAGAACATAACGATATCCACTACATGCCTCAACACTCACTGGACTGCACACATCAAAATGTATTACTTCCAACAAGTTGCTTTCTAGTTCCATTTTACTGAAAACGAGGCTTTCAGTCATCTTGCCCATGTGGTATGATTTGCATGTCTCAAGTGATTCAAAATCAAGTGAGTCCAAACGGTCCATTTGCATGGAGTTTCTTCATGCATATACACCAATAGACATGGTTCGCATGTCTCAAACTTTTCAAAAATGAGTGAGCCCAAAAATCCATCAACATGGAGCTTCTTCATGTGTTTTATACCGATATGACTTACGTGGCAGTGCCACAAGTAGGTGGTACTATCATTACTATCTTATATCTTTTGGCATGAACATGTGTATCACTACGATCGAGATTCAATAAACCATTCATTTTAGGTGCAAGACCATTGAAGGTATTATTCAAATAAACAGAGTAACCATTATTCTCCTTAAATGAATAACCGTATTGCGATAGACATAATCCAATCATGTCTATGCTCAACGCAAACACCAATCTCGATGGTAGAGGGAGCGTGCAATGCTTGATCACATCAAGCTTGGAAAAAACTTCCAACACATATCGCCAGCTCACCTTTAGCCAGTCTCCGTTTACTCCGCAGCCTTTTATTTCGAGTTTACTAACACTTAGCAACCGAACCGGTATCTAATACCATGGTGCTACTAGGAGTACTAGTAAAGTACACATTAACACAATGTATATCCAATATACTTCTATCGACCTTGCCAGCCTTCTCATCTACCAAGTATCTAGGGTAATACTGCTCCAGTGGCTGTTCCTCTTATTACAGAAGCACTTAGTCTCGGGTTTGGGTTCAACCTTGGGTTTCTTCACTAGAGCAGCAGCTGATTTGCCATTTCATGAAGTATCCCTTCTTGCCCTTGCCCTTCTTGAAACTAGTGGTTTCACCAACCATCAACAATTGATGCTCCTTCTTGATTTCTACTTTTGTGGTGTCAAACATCGCGAATATCTCAAGGATCATCATATGTGTCCCTGATATATTATAGTTCATCATGAAGCTCTAGCAGCTTGGTGGTAATGACTTCGGAGAAACATCACTATCTCATCTGGAAGATCAACTCCCACTCGATTCAAATGATTGTTGTACTCAGACAATCTGAGCACAAGCTCAACAATTGAGCTTTTCTCCCTTAGTTTGCAGGCTAAGAAAATCGTCGGAGGTCTTATACCTCTTGACGTGGGCACGAGCCTGAAATCCCAATTTCAGCCCTCAAAACATCTCATATGTTTCACGATGTTTCAAAACGTCTTCGATGCCTCAACTCTAAACCGTTTAACTGAACTATCACGTTGTATGTCAGATGTTCGCAACATCCACAGACGACATTCGAGGTTCAGCACACTGAGCGGTGCATTAAGGACATAAGCCTTCTATGAAGCAATGAGGACAATCCTAAGTTTACGGACCTAGTCCGCATAATTGCTACTATCAATTTTCAACTAAATTTTCTCTAGGAACATATCGAAACAGTAGAACTGAAGCGCGAGCTACGGCATAATTTGCGAAGACCTTTTAACTATGTTCAGGATAATTAAGTTCATCTTATGAACTCCCACTCAGATAGACATCCCTCTAGTCATCTAAGTGATTACATGATCCAAGTCAACTAGGCCGTGTCCGATCATCACGTGAGACAGACTAGTCATCATCGGTGAACATCTTCATGTTGATCGTATCTACCATATGACTCATGCTCGACCTTTCGGTCTCTTGTGTTCCAAGGCCATGTCTGTACATGCTAGGCTCGTCAAGTCAACCTAAGTGTTTCACGTGTGTAAATCTGTCTTACACCCGTTGTATGTGAACGTTAGAATCTATCACACCCGATCATCACGTGGTGCTTCGAAACGACGAATTTTCGCAACGGTGCACAGTTAGGGGGAACACTTTCTTGAAATTTTAATGAGGGATCATCTTATTTACTACCGTTGTTCTAAGCAAATAAGATGCATAAACATGATAAACATCACATGCAATCAAATAGTGACATGATATGGCCAATATCATATTGCTCATTTTGATCTCCATCTTCGGGGCTCCATGATCATCATCGTCACCGGCATGACACCATGATCTCCATCATCATGATCTCCATCATCGTGTCTCCATGAAGTTGTCTCGCCAACTTATTACTTCTACTACTATGGCTACCGGTTAGCAATAAAGTAAAGTAATTACATGGCGTTGTTCAATGACACACAGGTCATACAATAAATAAAGACAACTCCTATGGCTCCTGTCGGTTGTCATACTCATCAACATGCAAGTCGTGATTCCTATTACAAGAACATGATCAATCTCATAGATCACATATCATTCATCACATTCTTCTTGGCCATATCACATCACATAGCATACCCTGCAAAAACAAGTTAGACATCCTCTAATTGTTGTTTGCATGTTTGACGTGGCTGCTTTGGGTTTCTAGCAAGAACGTTTCTTACCTACGCAAAAACCACAACGTGATATGCCAATTGCTATTTACCCTTCATAAGGACCCTTTTCATTGAATCCGATCCGACTAAAGTGGGAGAGACTGGCACCCGCTAGCCACCTTATGCAACTAGTGCATGTCAGTCGGTGGAACCAGTCTCACGTAAGAGTACGTGTAAGGTCGGTCCGGGCCGCTTCATCCCACAATACCGTCAAAACAAGATTGGACTAGTAACGGTAAGCATATTGAACAAAATCAACGCCCACAACTACTTTGTGTTCTACTCGTGCATAGAATCTACGCAATAGACCTAGCTCATGATGCCACTGTTGGGTAACGTAGCAGAAATTCAAAGTTTTCCTACGTGTCACCAAGATCTATCTATGGAGAAACCAGCAACGAGGGAAGGAGAGTGCATCTACATACCCTTGTAGATCGCTAAGCGGAAGCGTTCAAGAGAATGGGGTTGAAGGAGTCGTACTCGTCGTGATCCAGATCACCGGAGATCCTAGTGCCGAACGGACGGCACCTCCGCGTTCAACACACATACAGCCCGATGACGCCTCCCATGCCTTGATCCAACAAGGAGAGAGGGAGAGGTTGAGGAAGACTCCATCCAGCAGCAGCACAACGGCGTGGTGGTGGTGGAGGAGCGTGGTGATCCAGCAGGGCTTTGCCAAGCACCGCGAGATATGAGGAGAAAGAGAGGGGTAGGGCTGCGCCAAGAAGGAGAGGAACTCGTGTGTATTGGGCAGCCCAAACCTCAAGTATATATAGGGGAAGGGGAGGGGCTGCGCCCCCACCTAGGGTTCCCTCCCTAGGGGTGGCGGCAGCCCCCAGATCCCATCTGGGTGGCGGCCACAAGGGGGAGAGGGGGAGGCGCACCTGGGGTGGGCCTTAGGGCCCATCTGCCCTAGGGTTTGCCCCCTTCCCCTCTTGGAGGCGCCTTGGGCCTTGGTGGGGGGCGCACCAGCCCACCTGGGGCTGGTCCCCTCCCACACTTGGCCCATGCAGCCCTCCGGGGCTTGTGGCCCCACTTGGTGGACCCCCGGGACCCTCCTGGTGGTCCCGGTACGTTACCGATAAAACCTGAAACTTTTCCGGCGACCAAAATAGGACTTCCCATATATAAATCTTTACCTCCGGACCATTCCGGAACTCCTCATGACGTCCGGGATCTCATCCGGGACCCCGAACAACATTCGGTAACCACGTATATCTTTTCCCTATAACCCTGGCGTCATCGAACCTTAAGTGTGTAGACCCTACGGGTTCGGGAACCATGCAGACATGACCGAGACGTTCTCCGGTCAATAACCAACAGCGGGATCTGGATACCCATGTTGGCTCCCACATGCTCCACGATGATCTAATCGGATGAACCACGATGTCAAGGACTTAATCAATCCCGTATACAATTCCCTTTGTCTATCGGTACGATACTTGCCCGAGATTCGATCGTCGGTATCCCGATACCTTGTTCAATCTCGTTACCAGCAAGTCTCTTTACTCGTTCCGTAACACATCATCCCGTGATCAACTCCTTGATCACATTGTGCACATTATGATGATGTCCTACCGAGTGGGCCCAGAGATACCTCTCCGTTTACACGGAGTGACAAATCCCAGTCTCGATTCGTGCCAACCCAACAGACACTTTCGGAGATACCTGTAGTGTACCTTTATAGCCACCCAGTTATGTTGTGACGTTTGGTACACCCAAAGCACTCCTACGGTATCCGGTAGTTGCACAATATCATGGTCTAAGGAAATGATACTTGACATTAGAAAATCTTTAGCATACGAACTACATGATCTTGTGCTAGGCTTAGGATTGGGTCTTGTCCATCACATCATTCTCCTAATGATGTGATCCCGTTATCAACGACATCCAATGTCCATGGTCAGGAAACCGTAACCATCTATTGATCAACGAGCTAGTCAACTAGAGGCTTACTAGGGACATGGTGTTGTCTATGTATCCACATATGTATCTGAGTTTCCTATCAATAAGATTCTAGCATGTATAATAAACGATTATCATGAACAAGGAAATATAATAATAACTAATTTATTATTGCCTCTAGGGCATATTTCCAACACATAGATCGTGTGATGCCACGACTTCAAGCACAATGGTAGGTTTACGTTTGTGGCTGGTGTATTCCCCTGCCCAAGCCACCGGGCAGTTCTTCCACCTTCAATGCATGCAATAAATACTACCAAGCATGCTCGGCCATCCCCTCTCTTTGTTCATCGCTATAAACTTCTTTGTGTCCTCCTTATTGGAGCTCGAAGATACTCTGGGCCAAAAACCCGGATCATTGTATTTGCAAACATCCGCATGAACTTGATGGATGTATCTTCGCCAATGCGAAGATATTCATCGGCATAGTCGGTGGGAACGCCATATGCAATCACTCTCATTGTTGCCGATATTTTTTTGATATGCACTAAATCTAAGCAAAAGGGTGGCATTCCTCTGGCGAGTGAAAAAATGGCAATTTGCCTAACAAGCTTCAACGATGCGAACGAAAAGAAGCCTACACATTCGATATCGCCTACGAAGAAGGTGAGGCGGATATGTTGATACTTCGGTGGAGTAGTCCTTCATGAGCATCTTGTCGCTGAGAGCTCGGTTGCGCGAAATGCGCCGCCCAACCGTGGATTCGCGACATTTTTTTGAACCCCCTTTCAAATTTGCCCATGAGATGCAACAATGCTAGGTTGTCGACATCGTCGTCCAAGATCATCTCTTCTATGTCCGGATCGTCCGACAAAGAGACGAGGACGAACTCCAATCCATCTAAAACATTGCGCGCCCGTGAATTTCTCCAGAATCTCACTAGTCCAAACTGAATCAAAAGATCGGCGAGCACTGAACATACTTCCCCCGAAGCAAAGCCGGCCTCCCCTTTTTTCTCCCCCATCGGCCGAAGCAAAGACGGCGAAACCCCTTCCTCCGGCGCGCGCGGCTGTCCCTCGGGCAATTCCAAGGCCCACCGACGCTGGAAACAACTAGATCCGCGAGCTACAAGGCCGCGCGCCAAGCTTCCGGGCAGATCCATGGCGCCGGTGGCGGCCGCTAGCCCGCAGAGACAAATGGGCACCCCCCCCCCGGCTTCCAAATTTGGTGCAATAGATGCGGCACGGGGTAGCGGAGCTAATGGATGGCGCGGGGCAGCCGGGGGCACCAAGAACCGGCAGGGAGATGTGGCGGCAGCGGCGGCGAGTGAGGCGGGAACGGAAGCGGGCAAAAATGGCCTTTTTGCCAAGGATATGAAACAACAAAAAGAGGGGTGGCTCCCGTAGATATGGCGGAAACGGCCCGCAGAATGCAGGATCCCGCAAAAACAATTACGGGATGGCTAAATTTTGCGGGGTCTATTTGAGCCGGAAAAATCGCCCACGTCCGATATATCGGCAGTTATTATTCGGGATGGCCCGTTTTACATAATCTGCTAGAGATGTTGTTAAGCGAAGCTCCCAAAGAGACAGACTTGAGGCATAATTGATGAGCAACTATTTCTCCGTTAACTTTGGCACCTTTCTGTCGACATTCAGATCTCCCACTCACTCCTTGGTACCTCTTGCACTTATACCAATTTCAACAATAAGATACGATTGGTTTCCAACAAAAATCGTAAGTTCTCAAGCAAGGAAGGTGAATGGGTTGTCCGTCGTTCAGCTTCAAGGACAACAACTGACCTCCCTACATCCTCGACCTCACCGCCTCCTCTGATCCAGCAAGATGGTATGTACCCGCAAAATCAATGGAGAGATCAAGATGGTGAAGCATAGGTCCAGGCGTATAAAATGGGTACTCTGATGTATTCACGGTTCGACATCAACAACTGCCAAATCATGCACTAAGGTACAATATCATTCTGGAATAATGTCCTTTGTGTGAAGATGTAACAGTTATGTTTGCTCCTGATCGAAGTCGGTAATGCGAGTGAAAAAGCATAACAAAACCTTTCTCGGTTACAACTTCTACTCGTTGAGTAACATATTTCTCGGAACAAGACACATCGATTTAAAAAGTGCATCGATTCAAAAAAAAGTTCATACATTTTAGGAAAGTTCCTCAATTTGAAAAAAGATCATCGATTTGAAAATAAATTTCACAAATTTGAATAAGTTCATTAATTTTTTAAAAGTTCACAAATTTTTAAAAAATAGTTTGTCAATTTGAAAAATAGTTTCTAAATTTTGAAAAAGAATCATGAACTTGAAAAAAAAAGTTCATCGAATTTAAAAAATATTTCATCAAATCTGAAAACGGATCATGCATTTTTAAAGATAAAAATTAAAAATTAAAATAATAAATAATAAAGGAAAAAAATAAAGAAAAACTAAAGAAAACCGGTCGAGGAAAAAACAAAATCGAAAAAGAAAGAAAGAAAGAAACCGGCTGGGAAGCTTGAAATCACTAATTAAGGAGTACTCATTGCAAAGAACACTCCACTTTCCCAGGTCGCGACAAGTGGCGCACATGCAGTACGCCACTTGTCGCAACCTGGGAGTTTTCCTTTTTTTGTAGATCTGTTTATTCAAAATGTTTTATCTCTTAAACCGTGCGTCCAAATCTCGAACCGCTTTCACCATTGGATTCCTCGCGTCGAGATCTTCAAAACTAGAGACCATGTTGATAGGTTTTGACGAACTTTTTTTTCACGAAAAAAACCGGACGAAAAAACCGGGCGAAAAAACCGAACCGGGAGCACGGTTTTTTCCTTTCCGAAAGAGGCATGCCCGTGCCTCTCGCAAAATCACAACCATGCCTCTCATGCAAGCAAAACCGTGACTCTCGTGGAAGGAAAAAAAACAGAAAACGTGTTTTTTTCGTTTCTGAGAGGCACGGCCGTGCCTCTCGCGAAAGCACAACCGTGCCTCTCGCGAAAGCAAAACCGTGACTCTCGAAAAAGAAAAAAAAAATCAGAAAACGAGTATCTTTTCCCTTTCCGAGAGGCACGGTCGTGACTTTCGTGTAAGCACAACCGTGCCTCTCGCGGAAGCAAAATCGTGACTCTTACGAAAGAAAAAAACATAAAATGCGTTTTGTTTTTCCCTTTCCGAGAGGCACGGCCGTGACTCTCGCGAAAGCACAACCGTGTCTCTCGCGGAAGCAAAACCGTGACTCTCGCGAAAGAAAAAAAATACAGAAAATGCGTTTTTTTCATTTCCGAAAGGCACGGCCGTGACTCTCCATAAAGCACAACTGTGCCTCACGCGGAAGAAAAACTGTGACTTTCGCGAAAGAAAAAAAAGAAAACGCGTTTTTTCGTGATTTTTTTCAAAATTATTTTTTATCGAAAAGCTAAGAAAGATCGGGGAAAAACCAAAATGTCGAAAAAACCCGTAAAAAACCGTTTAAAAAGCCGAAAACGCGTGCGAAAAAATAAAAAAAATACAAAATCCGAAGGAAGCGTCCAGAGCGCGACACGTGGCGAATGAGTGAGAGCGCGCCAAGTGACGGTGATTGTTGCGAGGCTCCCGAAGAAGCGCTCGTTAACTAGTTGCTTCCTGGGAAGCTTCCCAAACCTGGAAGAGGTCTCTCCCATGGCACCCGAAGGTGTACCCAACAGTTACTTTTGGGTATCCTATGAAGACGCACTTCTCCGACTTGGGTTTGAGCTTATCAAGATGAAACTTTTTCACATAAGCATCGCAACCCCAAACTTTATGAAACGACAACTTTGGTTTCTTACCAAACCTCAGTTCATATGGCGTCATCTCAACAGATTTAGATGGTGCCCTATTTAACGTGAATGCAGCTGTCTCTAATGCATAACCCCAAAACGATAGCGGTAAATCAGTAAAAGACGTCATAGATCGCACCATATCTAGTAAAGTGCGATTACGATGTTCGGACACACCATTACGTTGTGGTGTTCCAGGTGGCGTGAGTTGCGAAACCATTCTGCATTGTTTCAAATGAAGATCAAACTCGTAACTCAAATATTCTACTCCACGATCAGATCATAGAAATTTTATTTTCTTGTTACGATGATTTTCCACTTCACTCTAAAATTCTTTAAACTTTTCAAATGTTTCAGACTTATGTTTCATCAAGTAGATATACCCATATCTGCTCAAATCATCTGTGAAGGTCAGAAAGTAACAATACCGTCCGCGAGCCTCAACACTCATCGGACTGCATACATCAGTATGTATTATTTCCAACAAGTCTGTTGCTTGCTACATTGTTCCAGAGAACGGAGTCTTAGTCATCTTGCCTATGAGGCATGGTTCGCAAGCATCAATTGATTCCAAAAGCCCATCAGCATGGATTTTCTTCATGCGCTTTACACCAATATGATCTAAACGGCAGCGCCACAAATAAGTTACACTATTATTATTAACTTTGCATTTTTTGGCTTCAATATTATGAATATGTGTATCACTATGATCGAGATTCAATAAACCATTCACCTTGGGTGTATGACCATTGAAGGTTTTATTCATGTAAACAAAACAACAATTATTCTCTGATTTTAAATGAATAACCGTATTGCAATAAACATGATCAAATCATATTCATGCTCAACGCAAACACCAAATAGCATTTATTTAGGTTCAATACTAATCCCGAAAGTATAGGGAGTGTGTGATGATCATCATATCAATCTTGGAACCACTTCCAACACACATCATCACTTCACCCTTAACTAGTCTTTGTTCATTCTGCAACTCCCGTTTCGAGTTACTAATCTCAGCAACTGAACTAGTATCAAATACCGAGGAGTTGCTATAAACACTATTAAAGTACACATCAATAACATGTATATCAAATATACCTTTATTCACTTTGACATCCTTCTTATCTGCCAAATACTTGGGGCAGTTCTGCTTCTAGTGACCAGTCCCTTTGCAATAGAAGCACTTAGTCTCAGTCTTAGGTCTAGACTTGGGCTTCTTCACTTGTGCAGTAACTTCCTTGCCGTTCTTCTTAAAGTTCCCCTTCTTCCCTTTGCCCTTTTCTTGAAACTAGTGTTCTTGTCAACCATCAACACTTGATGCTTTTCTTGATTTCTACCTTCGTCGATTTTTGCATCACGAAGAGCTTGGGAATCGTTTTCGTTATCCCTTGCATATTATAGTTCATCACGAAGTTGTAGTAACTTCGTGATAGTGACTAGAGAACTCTGTCAATCACTATCTTATCTAGAATATTAACACCCACTTGATTCAAGTGATTGTAGTACCCAGACAATCTGAGCACATGCTCACTGGTTGAGCTATTCTCCTCCATCTTGTAGGCAAAGTACTATCAGAGGTCTCCTACCTCTCGACACAGGCATGAGTATGAAATACTAATTTCAACTCTTGGAACATCTTATATGCTCTGTGGCATTCAAAACATTTTTTAAGTCCCGGTTCTAAGTCGTAAAGCATGGTGCACTAAACTATCAAGTAGTCGTCATACCGAGCTTTGCCAAACGTTCGTAACGTCTACAACAAAGCTGATTAAACAACTAAGGAAAACTATCTTGAAGACAGTGAGACAACCCCAAAGTCCTGTCTTGGTTTAGTGTTCGGGTTACTGGCCACTACCGCTTGCACAAGCTATTCAAACTCACTGTCTGAATCAGTTTGGTTTCTTGAGTCTCAAATACAAGCTGAAAGACATCAATCAGCTCTGCTGCGATAAGAAACGGAAGGAATGCGGAAGTCCCTGGAGCATTCAGATGCATACTTTCTGGTGTAACAACAAGCATTGGAGGATTTTAGCACCAAACAGGACAAAGGTAATAAGATTGCTAAGCTTATTGCCAGCATGGATGTTTCTTGAGCTCTTCTGAAGTTGTTTCAGTTATGGACTTGTTTTGCTGTCGTGTTTATTTGCACTGGTGGCCAATTTTGACTGCCAATGTATGTAATATGCTGCTTTGTTCCCTATATTTGCATCGATGACAAACTTTGATGCCCAGTGGACGTAATATGTGTAATAGCCGTAATAGCCTAGTGTTAGTTCCTTGCTTATTTATTTCCTTATTGTCTTGTTTAATTGTTTGCTTGTAGTCATTGTAGTTCTTTTTCCGCGTTTTTCTAGTGGCCACAATAAACTAGGCCACAATAACCATGGCAACACACAGACTGTTGTGACCATGGTCCTGCTACCTGCTGTAGTGACCATGGTCCTCCACGGGCTGTACGATCCATGGGCCTTCCACGGGCCGTAGAATCCATGGGCCTTCTACGGGCCGTCTCATCTATGGGCCTTTACGGGTCGTATAATCGTTTCGCCAAACATGGGTTGTACTATTCGTGGACCAATAACGGACCGCAAAATGGGCCGTAAACGGGCTAGAGTGGAAATTGTCTGTTTTATGACCCGACCATAATGGGTCATTAATAGGTCGTAATTGATGAATCTACAAAAACAGCCCAACATGTTAACAGGCCACAAGCAGGCCGACTGTAACCACGGGCTGGATTTGTCCCAAAAGCTGAAAGGGCCAGTAACGGACCGTAAGTAATCGAATTATGGAAATGATCCCAAGAATAAATGGGCCCTTAGAAGGCCAAAAGTTAACACGGGCTGGAAACGACCGACGGACTAATGGGCCGTTAATGGGTATAAAGCAATACATTGTTCATCACGGGCCAGTTTCACCATGGGCCATTAATGGGCCAAGATTTACAAAGGGCCTCATATGGACAGAAAGACGGCATGGGCCATACATGGGCCGGAAGTTACAACGGGCTGGAATCATACTGGACGGCCCAGATGACGCTACTAGGCCTAATTCAGGTAAGCCGTAATGGGTCGTGACCTAGCGGGCTGTAAATGGGCTATATGCTAACAGGACGTTAACAGGCTTTCTGTGGGACGGCCCGCTACCTCTTTGACCAAGTCAAATGGGCTGAACTTTTCACCGGAATGTGCCTCTGTTGGGCCGTGCCACGTGTCAATGTATCATAGGTGCCTCCTGTCCAATGAGTGGATGTCATCTATCCCAACGGTAAGCCAACACGTGTTTCCTCCGACCAATGAGAATTTTACACGTGGAAAATCCCCATTGGCCCCGACTGTTAACGGGTTATCGGATCCAAAATCGGACCCATTGCTTAACGGCAACCCGTTACGGTGGATGCCACGTGTCAGTCACCTTGACAAAAGCACTTCCATGACGCGTCATTTATCTTCATGGAAGTGGACACTTCTGTGATAATAATTTTGATAATGTCATGAAACACTTCTACTACAGCACATGTATGACTATCTTGATTCTGTCATAAAATCGTCATGGATGTACATGCATGACATAAAACGTGACCTATTATGACAAACACGTATCATCACGGAAGTGTATTTTTTTATAGTGGAACAGATCGAGGTTGGGCTCGAGCACTGCCACCTGTTGGGCCGTAGCCTGAAGGGCCACAACGCGCTTGACCCAACGCTGGAGCCATGAATGCCCGGAGCGCTTGCGACGGCGTCCAGTGGGAAGAAGGGATGCTGCCCGGTACGGGACCAACGGCTGTCAGAGGAGGACTCCGTATGAAGACGCGCGGAAGTGTGATGCGCCGCGGATGGGTGACCATGATGATGATGAAAAAAATTCCACCTACGCCAGATATTGCTAGACGCACAGCTCCACGGTGGGCGCCAACTGTCGACGCAACGAATCTTATAGTGAGTACTAGGGGTACGAAAAGGGGCGGAACCTAGATAGGGCGCATGTGTGACACTCAGATTTTACTAGTGCAGGCCCCTCTCGGAGAGGTAAAAGCCCTACGTCTCGAGCCCTGAGGCTATGTTTTCTCTAGGGTTTCTGATTACAGCAGGGTTGTGAACCCTTGCCATAGTGTAGGAGGGAGGCTTATATAGAGTGTGTTGTCCCTCATGAATGCTACGCTACAAGGGAGATAAAGAGGGGAATTATTACACACGTTACTGGTAACTGCCGCTGTAACTACACTTGAATATTAGCGTTAAGCCCCTCGAACATTGTAGGTCCTACGTCGCCTCTTCGCCTTCCGCATCCGGGTGCTGCCGAGAGAGGCCAACTGGCGGCGGAGCGTCCGAGTGAGCTATCCCCGTCCTAGTGGGTGGGTACCATCCAAGTGGATATTCAGAAGTGTGCATCCAAATGCATCTGTGTATTAGGAACCTCATCATGATGGTATGCGGCCCTTGGTGGGCCCTAGATGTCAGGTACGTGGCCCTACCCATAGTAGGTGACCCCATTACCTACGTCGCCGCATCAGTCGCCATGTCTTCAACGAGGCGGGCCTCCGCCGCCCTTATCATCTCCTTCGCACGGCGGGCACACCGGTCCCTGTGGGACTCAAACCCCGCGCGATCGGTGATGGGGAAGGGAATATTTGAAGGCTCCCGGGACCGGGATGATCTAATCTCGGAGGATCCGAGTGCCCGATGCGCCAACACTATGAGTCGCGCCGGACAGATCCTGCCGTCGGCCGGGCGCTGTCCTCCCAGGAGTGGGTGAGTGCAATGCGGACGACCATTGCCTCTTCTCCAACTCGCACGGGATGACACCCCAGTCGACAGATTCGGACTGATCAGAGTCAGATCCGTTGTCCGCCATGCCGAAGAAGGCCGAAAATTGTCAAACGAAAGTTTGGGTGGCAGAGGGGAGTGCAGTGGAGTGAAGTGAAATGGGTAGGGTTTGGTCCGACGAGCGGATGGTGAGAAATATATGTGGGGTTGGATGGGCTAGCGTGGGCCGGAGAAGACGTGACGGACATGCCCGGACGCCCCATATCCATCCCATATTTGGGTTGGATATGAGAAGTACTGATCAGCCCGTGCGTTTGAGACCTGTTTGAGACACCCGTCTAGATCACATTTTCGTGACCTGTATACCACACCGTTCGTCTGGGAGTTTGAGGTGGATTTGGAGCACCCGGTTGTACATGCTCTAAGCGACTACCGTGTATGATTCGTGGAGGCGAGAGATAACTTCTGATGCTGCATGAACTGAAGAGTGAACCACCGTATAGATTACGTGCCCGTCCCTGTATCACCGGTCCCCCACTCCACCAGAATTTGTAACCCTTTTTTTGGTATATATAAAAATATAAGTACCTTTTGTTTTAGTATCAAAAAATAAGTACTAGGAGTGGTGGTGCAGGCACGAGAGCGTACAGAATCTAACTTCCTGCCAGCATTGAAGGAGCGAAAACAAGGTCATTTCTCAGTTAGAAAATCGGTGTGTCGCCAACACCTCACCCCACCCGTCCCCTGTTTGTCATGCTTGGTTGATTATAACAATCAAATAAAACCACATCCGTTGGTATCTCGTCTCAGTGGAGTTCTTTTCCACTTGGAAGCACGGACTGGTCCAAGAGGGTGGATGGGTGGGGTGTGCCACACCCCAAGTGTTTATTTGATTTGTAGGAAAAGTGAGGGGAAAGCATAGGAATACAATTTGTTTCTCTATGATGACACTCTTCATTTGTTTGATTCGAAGGAATTGATAAAAAAAACGGAGGAAATTTGTCTTTGTATTGAGTTTCATACGAGAAAAAAGGAATTTTACAATCCACCTAACCTCTTTTCTACATTCATATGCACAAAGAACAAGACAAAGGTCACACGTAATATAATAAGTAGTATTAACTTTATCTTATGTTTGCATATGGTTTGACCTTAATTTGATCATACTTTTTAGGATTTGTGTGTTTTTCCTATTCATGCAAATCAAACATGCACCCAATCCGTAGATTTCTATGTTTCTACAATTCTCTATTTTGAACATACATCCTAAACCTGTTCATGTATTTCTTTTCTATTCCTATGTTTTTGAACATGAGAATCAAAGGGCCCCTAGAAAGTGGCCTACAATACCTATGTTACATGTTACAGAGATGTTAATTGTTTTAGATAGAACACTGCAGTAGCCCTAAACTCTAAATCCACAAGAATGCACTACCCTAACAGTTCCTATCATGTCACAAGTCAAACCCTAAACCCTAAGATTCATTTGAATCCACTTACTCTAACCACTGATAGGGGGAGGTGGAGGAGGAAGAACACTTACTACACGCCGCCGAACCCTGAAGCCCATCGATGGCCGCCTCCCATGTCGGAAGCCCTTATCTTGCATGCCAGGGCCACCGCCGCCCGCCGCTCAATATCCCACTCCGGCTTCGAAGGGTGCGAAGAGGCACGCTGCACCGACAAACTACAACTGCCGAGCAAGTTGTCTACCTCCGAGAACCCATCACCCTCGGCTCCCGTCCCTCCGCCGTGAACTAACTCGCCACCGCCGCTAGGTTTATCCGCAACCGCCGCCATCACCCGATAGAGAGGGATAGAGAGAGGAAAGAGGAATGGGACGAGAAGAAAGGTAGGAGGGTAGTTTGACCTAGCGAGAGACCTAACAGCCGTCAACCCCCTCTCCATCTGGTTTGTCCGACGTGGCAACTGACTGGCAGGCCACCCATGTCAGAAATCGTGTTAAGAGCCTCAATACAGTCATTTCTTTTTATTGAGAAAATTTACAAGGAAAGTGGTGGATTTTTTGGACGCCCAAGAACTATGGTGGCAAATCCGTGTCAAAACTTCAAATGTGATGGTTTTTTGCAATTCACTCGACAATGAAAGATACACAATGATGCAAGATCGCTGCTGAGTAACTTGCCCTGCCTGAAAGTACAAGCAAGGGAGCACCACGTGAACATGATGGTGCCATTGGAGTTCACGAGCGAGAGTTCTACGAGGGGCGTCGGTTCTTCAAGGAGTTCATGGAGCTCAAGGCGGCGACGACCAATGTCTTCCTTGAGGTGCGGAACACGCTCACGTTGGGAGGGGGGGGGCAACACACAGGGTAGGGAGGGGTGTGCACAGGACGTATAGCGGAGGACGTCACCGGCAAACGGTGAGTGGCAGGGGCAGGGGTTGGATCGGGCAGTGCTCAACTAATCCAGTCTCGCACGTGAGTGGAGACAGAGGAGAGGCGGTTGATGATGCTGCGGGGGTTAAAGGGGCTCATTGCTTCATTTTTATGTGAGAGAAGGGTTCCTCTATAAAATAAAACAAGGACTAGAATGATAGCCCAAAAACCAGACAAGAAAAAAAAATCTACGTGGCATGTCTACTCAGCACAAAATACCCCTAAAATCCAACTTGATGAATTTGGTGGTAAAATATGGCACACATATTAAGGGTTTAAACTGAGACATCTTTTTTAGGGTATTGAGACTTTTTTCTTTTTAAAACGCAATTCCTGTCAATTTGGTGAATTTTGAGGATAAAAAATTAAATTAACTCATACTCCCTCCGTTCGGAAATATTTGTCATTGAAATGGATGTATCTAGATGTATTTTAATTCTAGATACATTCATGTTGATAACAAGTACTCCCTCTGTTCCGAATTACTTGTCTTAGATTTGTCTAGATATGGAGGTATCTAGCACTAAAATGAGTCTAGATACATCTGTATATAGACAAATCCAAGACAAGTAATTCGAAACGGAGGGAGTAATTCCGAATGGAGAGATTATATTATAATAAAGAGAACAGAAGGGCCAGCAAGCTAGTTGGTGTGTTTTCCTTGGAAACATTATCCCAGTCCCGGTCGTCTCCTCACCTACTCGGTATTCTGTCGCAACGAACAAAATCAACGAGTCGCCGATCTTTTTATTGACCAGCTCGAGCTGAGCTTTCTATTTGCTTTGGATGGTACTTAGCTTTCAAGATTCGCTTTCCTAATACTCTCTTCATCCGGAAATACTTGTCCTATGAAAGATTGTATTTAAACTTATTTTAGTTATAGATATATTTATTTTATTTATTTCTAAAACAAATATTTCCGGATGGAGGGAGTATTTGCTTTGGATGGTACTTAGTGCCCAGCTTTTGGGAGAATCTATTTGAAACATAGGGCAAAATGCACACAAATGATCTTGAGACAAAACTAATTCACAAAATAAACTGTGGATGAAATTTATTCACCCAGCTGACCCTTTTATGTAGCGTCCGACACATAGGCGCTACATCAAAACTGTATAGCGCCTAACTCACAGACGCTACACTTCTGTCCAGCGTGACACCCCGGTATCTGGTCGGGACCCATTTTTAATTATGCAACGTCTAATAGATAGGCGTTATGCTGTAATGTGTGACGTCTAATGCAAAGGCGCTACATATGGACAAAAACTTAGTCCGTAGACATCTCGGCCGTAGGTACCTCTGCGATGGGGCGACAGATAGATTGATGTGATTCGTGTGCGTCAACGTGAAAGCCTGCAAGCATTATTGCATGAATGCGTGCATGCAACTACCCGACACCAGTAAAGAATTGCGGCTCGTCACAGTCATCTTTTGCATTATCCACCATTAGTTTAAGAAGGCCGGAGAGAGTAGACAGTGCTACTGTTGCATGGATCCACAAGCGTGCGTCTGCATGTACCATACGCCCACAAGTCAACTCCAACGGCAATTCGCAAATCTCCTGTTGGACCGTATGGTCTGGACCACGGAATTCATCCAACTCTGATTTGTATCGGTTCGTGGAGTAGACCTAACGTGATTTCTCTCACAAAACAGAGATAAAAGTGAAAGAAGTTTGTCGAAGTCTGGACCGATCCTAAGCCCGCTTCTGACCCCCCCCCTCCCCCCGCACGTTGGTCAGCACCGCTCCAGAGCGTCAACGCCCGCATTCATGCCGGCCAGAGCGGACGCGACCCCTCACTGGCGGCGGCGTTGAAGCGGCGCGTCGGTCGAGAGAGCGCCACTTCCCGGTGCTGGTGACTGCCGCGTGTTCAAACGAGACGATGGCCACCTGTCCATCCGTCTGCCGCCCGCATTGATAGCATGCAGTTGTCAAGGCATCTCCTTCGGCGCCACTTGTCCGTCCCTCTACCGCCCACCGGTGCTATATAAACTGCTGCGCCAGCCATAGCAACAGTCATCCCTCACCGCACCACTCCCCGCCATGCATCCCGCCGCCGCCAAAGCTCTCTGGTACGGGCTGACATTGGAGCAGAAGAAGGCCATGGCTGCCATTGCTGCCGACTGATAGGCCAGCAAGACGTGCAAAATGGAGGACGCCTCCTCCGACGAGCCAGGGCCACCATCCTCTTCCTCCGCGGCACCCTCATCCTAACGCTCCGCCCGCTGGCGGTACCGGTCGCGGGTTATCAACGGATAGCATGTTGATTTTTGGCGTGGAAATATTGGTTACAAAATTCTTGATCCAACGCTAATTGTGCAATTAATTTTTTTTGTGTGTTCTGCTGATGCACAAGAAATATCATCGGGACATGTTTGTTTTGTTATTCATCTTTGTATCAGGAGAAAACTCAAGTAAAATATGGCCAATAAATGTGAGGCACTGATCCAAACACTGACGTGCGGCACCGAAAGAAAACCATTGACCCAGTCCCACCATGTACATACCGGAAGAGTCGCACAATTAGCACTTCGTCATTTGCTACGAATTAAGTTCTAGTACTCGTACCTAGGCCCGGCGCCCAACGCAACCTCCAAGCATGAACATCTCTATTTCTAATGAAGCAGTTGGTAGTCTCGCTTTCAGGTTTTTTTTCGTCCCACCTTTCATGATTTTTTTCGTCACGGTTTTTTTCGCTGGTTTTTTCGTCCCCTCGGCCCCTCCCCCATCCCACGCACGCACAAAAAAAAAAAACCTCCGGCATGTTCGGTGACCGGCTGGACTTCTGCAAGGTGAACCTGTTCACGGGGCGGGGCGGGGCGCGGCGCGGAGGGCGGGGAGGAGTGCGAGGAGCCGGCGGTGGCGCGGGAGAGGATCATGCACCGGATCAACTCCAAGATGGCGCACAAGTTGTACCAGCTGGGGCAGCAGCTGTCGTTGCGGTGGACGACCGGCGTCGGGCCGCGGATCGGGTGCGTGCGCGACTACCCGCCGGAGCTGCAGTTCCGGTTGCTGGAGGATTCGGGCTTTGAAATTGTGCCAAGTACATATGCGTTCGGTGGAGGATTCGGGCTTTGAAATTGTGCCAGAAACAGGCACAGAGACAGAATTTGAGCAACACTGACTGTCTGCTGTAATCTATATACAACAGAATTTGTACTACATCCTTAGTTTTAGCGCATCCCTCCTGCCACGAGGAAAATATCATGGAATTGACAAGAGCAAGGCAGGAGAGATGCTGGGAGCCAAAATCAATAGCACCCAGACTGCATGCAGATAAATATAGCCTCAACAAGATGAATTGTGAGATCGAGCTCCTTCAGTTTCAGCATAAGCCCCCGCATAAATCATCACCTTTGGAGCAGTGCTTAGTCCCAAACCATTAAGGTTCTGTAACGGCTGAAATTCTCCAAGCTCTGAATCTCTGACGATGATGGGATCCGGACACCCTGAAGAAACTACATCCAGTTCAGTACAGTCAGGGGGTAGGCATGCTTCCAACCGTGTGTTTCTTCAAGGCAAGGTTTGCTATTTGTTGTGTATCAGTCCCAACAAGTTGTAGTTTGGTTATTCTTGTTCTTTTATTGTTAGTGAAGAAAAATGACAATGTAGTCCCAGGTCTGTGTACGTGAGGTTTTCATGGTCCTTGAGCTGTTGTTACATGCAGGGCCGTGCTTGCCAAGAATCAAAACCGATCCTCCTTGAAGATGGTCCGACCTCCAGTTCATCTATCGAAGGATAGTAATACTACTACTGCTGCAACTATCTTGTTGTATCGCTCTGCTTCCATATGCAAAACAATGCATTAACCTGTTCTTTTTTTGCGGGAAAAATAATGCGTTGATCAATGTATTCTGCATTCCTGATTGTCATATGTTTCAAATTCATAAGATTAGCTATATGAAAGCCACGGTGCATATAATGTTCGTTTCATTTCTTAGCGCAGTAGCTCTGGTATGAAAGACTGACGAACATGGGTGAATAAGCTGGGAGGAACGGACAGCACAGGTAAGAGTCCAATCCCCTCTTATTTTGTGGAGAATTTTCAATTCGTCTGACGTTTAGTTGTATGATTTGTCAAACTTTCATTTGCTCATTTGTTCTGTCTTTATTTTTATCTCTATCAAGCTCGATGTCCAACTTTTGTTGTCGTGGGGGCTTCTTGTATGCAAGTAAGAGCATGATGTTGGATCATAGTGTTGATTGGATTGTGGAAATTGTAGGATGATAATATTGTGTTGTTTTGATCTGACCCTCGTGAGGGATTATATAGAGTACATGGTGGGGTAGAGACTTGGAGTACAAGACAAGTACTAATTCTATCTCTAACTCAAGTACATTATACTTCTAACATTCCCCCCAAGCCATAGTGGGAGTGAAGCGGACGATTGCGACTGAATTTGAAGTCTTGTCCTTTTTGCGCCAATATATGCTGTTGAGAGGTACCCATCTTGCTAATTGGTGTGTCAAATTTTACATGGACAGTATAGTTGTGTGATTATTGAGTGGTCCAGTGAGTAGTGTTGCTATATGCAAAGGAATGATAGAATGATGAGTTTGTAAAGTGAGTAAGTGCATATCAATAATTCAACCCGGAACCCGGTGAACAGTACCACAATTTAAAATAGAAACAAAGTTCACAAAATTCCAAATATTTTTGTGGTGCAAGATGCTCCTGTGCGCGAACTCCATGATTTTTTTGTGAAGTTTGGATATTCGAGGAGGTCGTGGCAAAAAAGACAAAATCAGGCGTGAACAATGTGATTTTCTAAAGTTTCTCAGACATTCAAGGCGTGAACAGTGTGATTTTCAAAAAAGACAAATTTTGGATGTCCGAGAAACTTTTGAAAATCGCACTGTTCATGCCTGATTTTGTCTTTTTTGCCACAAGCTCCTTGAATATCCAAACTTCACAAAATTTTGCAGTGTTTACGTACAGGAACATCTTACACCACAAAATTGTTTTGGAATTTTTAAAACTTCTTTCTATTTTAAATTGCCGTACTGTTTAGGCCCGGGCTCATCTGAGCCCAGGAGCCAAATCGCTGCTCTCCATATCGATAGACTCAGTGCTCTACCTTCTGACATATATAAGAATGTGCGGAGTGTACTGCTTATGGATGTAAAAAGGAAGTTTTCCTGATACATCCATGTAATGGTGGATCGATCGTATGCTTAATAAAGGTAAAAATATTTGTCTGGTTTTTCGCTCATAGGTTGGTCAACTTTTTCTGGTGCCTTGGATCTTTATCCAATTGGCAGGTAGTATCTTTTAATCATCATTATTGAACATATATATGTTAGTTTGACTGAATATGCTTGCACAGTACATACTAAGTAGCCGTTTCTATTCAACTATAATGTTTCACTAACATGTTAAGCAACTGATACAGCTGACCCTGAGATCCGAGATCTATTTTTTGTACTCATCAACACGATAATCTTTGGTGACCAAGAATGAAATTTGGAATCAGACCTTTTTTTGGCATTACAACATGACACGGAAGCACGGCCTTTTCATCCTCCACCAGTCGCCTACAGTATTTTATTTGTCATCAACCATTTCTATGTTTAATTCTCATTTATTGAAAAATGATTTATTTGAGCACTTTAGCGAGCTACTCTTCGTTTTTGCATTCAGTGACAATGGGTAGGTGCAACCTTCGGAGAAAAGTGTGTCAAGGCAGCAATTATAGTTGGTAACATGAGCTGCCCCAGTCGCATGGCAGTGTTCTGGCCAAGATGGTACGGCACATAGTTGCTCGCCTAAATGAAGGGAATGTTGATCTGGTAACAATCCTTATCTAATCTTTTGTCATAACTGGACCACTGAGTTTAGTACTCCCTCCTTACCAAATATAAGATGTTTTGCAGTTCAAATTGAACTACAAAAACGTCTTATATTTTGATACATAGGTAGTAGCTTCCATAGAAAATGCATACATGATGTCCAAGGATGCTACTTGGCATTTCCGTCTAGAGGCTCACATGTTGCTTGATATCTTCTCATGTTCGAGACCTGCTTAGCACCTCCGTTTAGAGGCACCGCGCGATTGTTATTTGGTCAATACAGTCATTTTATGACTCTGGCATGATCGTATTGGACCGGGGATTGTTTACTGTAGAATAATAATTGTACATAGCTTCTGTCAAATAATCGACCACTCAGTTTGATGCTGATGAATCTGAATCACAACTTCTGTTGAATTCTGGTGGTTAGAGATACATCAAGAATTTCGATTTGGCAGGTCCCTCACGGAGACACTGGAGGAGATGGTGTGCTCAACCTGAGTTCGCCTTCAGCATCCTCCTACAGTTTGACAAGGTACGGCTGACATTTGCGTCTATGAATCAATCAATTGGCCTTTTAATAATTGTGTTTTCAAAATGGGCTTCTTGTTTCTTTTAGTCCATGAGTGCCACGCCTACAGCCCCAGGTCAAGAGCAATGCCTTCTTCAAGGTGCCAACCAAAATGACACCTCTCCACACATTTATCACTATATTGTACAGGTACCAATGGAATAATGCTAAAATACCTCGATGTTGCTACCTGTTTGTTAGTGTAATTGTACTGAGCAGATCAGCTACTAATCTTCCTTGTCTTCTGGTGGATGCCATGACGACTTGTATGCTTAATTATTAAGTAAATTATTCTGTGGCGCATGTTATTTTGCAAGTCGCCCTATAATTGTTCTTTTGGGACATGCACTGGGTCGTTTTCATTTCTCATTAAAGAGAATTGATTTGGATATGATCATTTTTCATGCTAATTTCACCAGAGGAGTGGGCTAACTGATCTCTTACATGCTTTTTTTAATTCAAAAACTTGTGAGCATCAACCCATGTTTTTTAACTTGAGAGAATACAAAAATATGGTAGACCAAGATTAAAAACTGATATTAGCTTATTGCAATTTGGAGCTGATGGGAATTCCTTATCATTATGTGCTTGTAAATGCTATGAAATATAGATGGAAAGCATAATTGAGAACGGTATAGTTTGCTTTCCAGTATTAGAAGAAAATAAGTGCCTAAATTCATAGTTGTAGCCTGAAATGTTATAGAATATCTGTAGTTATTGGTAAATATAGTAAATCAAACTGATCTTTTTCCTTTCTTTCAACTTTCCTCTTAATGGCCTTGTGAAATTTGCGGGGTAGTGATTTCTAAACACTTGTGATATTATCTTCCTTTTTGCACGCATTAATTGTTCTTTGGTAGTTGTCTTTGTTATTCATGTTTAAAATTTCTTAAATGCATTGTCTGAAATGTCACATTGAGTAGTTTGACAGAACAAACCGACAAAACATACTATGTTCCACAGCTAATTTATAAATGTTATTTGATGTACATGTCATTCTTAGCTCTCCATGGTTTGCTTTGTTGTCCTGTTTCCATAGGTGGATTTACATAGAGCCATATAAGCATTCCATTCTTCTACTATTCATGCTAGCAGCGAGAGTTGTTCTAGCAGCACAACTACTAACCTTTATTTGTTGCAAGCACGGAATAGCCTTCTCCCATTAATGTTTTACATGCATCGGTGATGTCTAATTCAAATTCTATGTTTGTAGAGAACCAAGTGCCCTGACCTATGCTATAAAGAGATCATGTGAAAACAAAGCTGAAGTTGTTGCTCAGGATGAGAAGGAAAGTGCTCTTCGAGCAACACTAGACCTGGACCTAGAACCACTGGTTCACTTAGAACGAGTTAGTCGATTGTTGTGATAAGAGTAAGGGTTGAGAGTGAGCGGGGAGAAGGTTAGAGTTTGTCTCTTCAGTTACAGTTCTGAGCAGAATAATTTTTCTATTTTAGAAAATGTGGCAAATTGCATTTCATCAGAGATGGCTTTGCTGTAAATTGCATGATCGAGAGGTTTTTATATATTTTTCATCAAGTCGTACAATTTTTTTCTTTGGATATAAAGGTAAATGCATAGGTAGGTTGATTCAAGAGTTAATAATGGACATCATTGCGTATCAGTTGCATGGACATCATTATTTTTATTTTGTGGTAATGCATGACATTCAACTATATGTTACAACGTGACAATGGCTCGGAAGACATCGGATATGCCTTCTTGGCTCGGAGGGTGTCACAGGCGGCGCACGCCTCCTCGCTTAATAACGGTGGCCGGGGACTCCACCTTGGCGGTCCGTGGTGGAAGTACAGTGTGAAGAATAGAGGGTGCCATGACAAAGGTGAGCTGGTGTCATCTGGTTTGGACTTCCATATTTCTCACCCACATATGGGTTGGATTTAGTAGAGTCCGGACCATCTAGATGCTTGGATTTTGGGGAGCCTGCTAGGCACCCATTTGATGTCTGAACATGCTCGAATGTACGAGAGACAAATGAACTTCGAACTTGGAGGCGACATTAATTATTTGTTTGATGTGTCATTGTTAGAGTGATGTAATGGTAAAGTATGTATACAACGACACATATGTGCATGGAGCTTGTAAAAATTATATATTAGACACGATTGGTGTTGAACCGTCAAAATATGTGTGCTCCCGTTGCGACGCACGGGCAATATAACTAGATCCTGTGTAAAAGTTAAGTTTTTCTTTTAATGTTTAAGCTACTAGGATATACTATAGCCAAGAATGTTAACACGAAGCTAAAGTTAAGTTGAACCCAAATTAAATTGAGTGGTGGAAGAGGAAGAGGGTGTGTGTGTATGTGTGTGTGTGTGTGTGAGAGAGAGAGAGAGCATGGGTGGGAGAGAGAATGGGAGGGAGAGATATGGAGAGTGGTATATAGAGTGGGGAAAGCGAGAGAGATATGTATTTGTATTCATGGGTGCAATAAAACAAATTAAAAGGCCCGTGGTAACGCACGGGCATTCTACTAGTTCAGAGTTGTTTATGTGTAGCCTCGCCAGCTACTTGCATACGTGTGGCCTCGTGCAGCTAGGCTTGGCTGGGAGGCTTTCATAGTGCAACGCCTAGCCTGCAGGCGCTGCATTTTGAAGTGCAGCGTTTTGGTGCTAGGCGCTGCATTATAAAAACTTTCTGTCCGCTGCATTTACTAAGTTCATGTGTAGCGTCTTTGAGTTAGGCGTTGCTTATTGCAGTATGACGCCTATTTATTAGGCGTTGCACAATCAAGTGTGGGTTCTGGGGTGCCACGCTGAACAGAAGTGTAGCGTCTGTGAGTTAAGCGCTACACAGTTTAGTGTAGCGCCGACGTATCAGGCGCTACACAAAAGGGTCAGCTGGGTGAATAAATTTCATCCACGGTCTATTTTATGAATTAGTTTTGTCTCAAGGTCATTTGTGAGCATTTTGCCGCAACATAGTGCCTGTGCTGCTAGTGCCTGTGCATGCATTCATGGCTTTCAACTTGGAGAAGGGTTCGTTCCAATTGATCACACGATGGGAAAAGAGGGGTTTATCGGGAACGCAATATTCCGCCCGAGACAATATCATGTGAAAACCACATCTTCAGTGGAAGCTTGGAAACCTAACTGCAGGCCATTGGATCCTATATGTATGGACTAGATCCATACAGAACTAATACGTGCTATTTGCAATAAAACGCCCGCTGGGAGCGTTGATATTTTGCACATAGCCCCTCAATGCTAGCAGAATTAGAAGGCTGTCCAACAATAGTCTGCCCAAAAAATAGAAGTATGCACAGGAATGAATACATGACACTGCAAAAAGAATAGTTGTCCAACAATAGTCTGCCCAAAAAATAGAAGTATGCACAGGAATGAATACATGACACTGCAAAAAGAATAGTTGCAGTTCTATTAAAATCTTGGCTGTCCAAATATGTAGGCATGTTTGAGTCAGAGGCAGCAAAAAGAATCATCAAAAGATAAATATTCTGCGTTCAAATATGCAGGCTCGTTTGAACAAGATTTTTTTTACATCAGGTTTAAACAGGACACATGCACGTTTGAACAGGACTTCGCAGTGTCTACCAGCCCAATTAGCTGAACGGGATGGCTCAGCCTCCATCGGGATTATTTTGTACCGAGGTACAGCCGTACAGGATGGTTGTGGGGTTCTATTTGCAATTTGTACAGCTTTTCATCCGACAACACACATTCTCTATCCAATGGCCCAAGATGAAGTTTCCATGTTTTCACTGAATGTATGATTTCCACTAGATATGTACTCTATTCCGCCCTACCTCAATGCAGCTTAGCGCCTCCAACTTCACTTGGGTACCTCAATTGAATTAGGCAAACTGAATTTAGATCTGTCTAGATACATCTAGATGTGACATGGTTTATATATTTGTTTTGTTTTAGTTTTTTTGTTCTTTGTTATTGTGTATTTTTGAGAGCATAGATATGACACCCTTAAAAAACATCTAGATGTAAATTAGGCAAACTGAATCTCATACCCACACGTGAGCGGCGTCAGATTGCCCGAGACATGTCTCGGTTCCACTGCCACTACGCGGCGCCGGGGCCGCAGTCGAAATGGCTGCTCGACGGAGCGGCCGACCGAGACCGGTCTAGGTCGAGCAGATTGGCCGGGTGACTGGGACTGGGAGTACTCTTCGGCGGCGAAGGAGGCCCCTTTGTGTGGGTCCCTCCCTCGCAGCAGTTGGATTTTCATCCAGCGGCCGGTACATATACGTCTTCTTCCCCCTTTTTTTTGTCTACATATACGTCTCGGTTTCCTCTTCGCCTTCCCTCACAGCAGGACCTGCAAAATGATTACCCGTCCGTACTCGAGAGGGTTCAAGTAGAATCTCATTCTCTCCCTTCTCCTTTTCAATATTCTAATCCTCTCCACCGTTTTGCCTGGGCAGCTCGCCCAGCGTGCGGGAGCTCATATAATTCTCTCTAGTGTCTTGATTCAAGGTATAAGCATGCTACCCGGGAATGACTTGCTGTTCTGTTTTGGTTTTGATTGCGTTTTTACAATCTTTTAGAATTTCTTAATCCCTTGTTCGAGAACTTCGAAAATCGATCCTGAGTTGAATTCTTCAACCTTTTTCATTCGTAGAGAATTTGTCACCAAGTAATGAACGGAAAATTTATAGCCATCGACTGTGGTGTTTATGTACAGTTACTGACATCTTGGTGTTCTGCAGGAGAAATCTTTCTACAACCGCAAAAAAAAAAGAGTGCAGAAATCTATTGAAGCTTAATTGTTTCATCAACCTTCAAGTTCCAGGTAAATTTTTGACGGCAATTTTTCGCCCAAGATAGTGAACTTCCAAGAGTAAAGAGTTAATTCAATTATTTACCCATAAGCTTGAAGTTTGTGACGGATAGTACCTCATTTAGTGAAATTTCTTAATTTATATCCCATTTAAGGAAAATTCATTTTGATGCTAATTGGGCCTAACACGCAGACGGTTTATTTTGCATCTTGTGTTTCTATAGTTTTTCGGGCTCTAGCAAACTAGACCCCTGTCCTCGTCGCACGACTGACCCACGCGCCCGCCTGTGTCGCCACCATCGCCAAGCTTCAGCCCAGAGCCTCCATGAGCCCACCTCCAACCGTGCCCGCAACCAGCCCGCACCGCCGCGCACGCCGATGGGCACCCCACCGTCCAAGGGCGAACAGGCGGTCCACCAGGGTCCCGGCTGGGATTGGATCTCGGCGACACCCGGACTTGGCACGATCTCGCCGGCCGCGGGGTCGTCGCGCTGTCCTCCCAGTTCATCTCGTGGTCAGCAGCGGTAGCCTGGAGATGCACGGGCTCTGGCGGGCACGGTGGCGACGCGCCCTGCTCCGGCGCCGTCCGCGTGAGGTCGTACGTGGTGACGAGCACTGTCCGGTCCACGGCGCACCGCTGCATCTGCTTCCGCACCGGCCTTCATGGAGGATGACGAGGGGCGCACGCGACATAGCATGGCAGCTTCGGATGTGTGACGATCGACAGAGAAGGATCGATCGCACGATGGGGAATTGGGGGAGGGGCAGAGGTAGGAGACGGGAGTAGGTAGGAGAAGGAGAGAGACTCGAATTGACTTGTTCATTCATTCGATACCCAGTACACCCGAGAGACTTGGCTAAATACCCACGCACGCCACACACTGATTACAATGGGCTACAGCCGGCCCATGGACTCATTGGGCTCAGCCCGAACTACCCTTCTCCCTATTCAGTCCACCGCTATGCAGTAGCAGGTGTGACAATTGCTCCCTCTTGAACGAGAGCGTCGTCCACCCAGATCGGTGCTGTAGGGTAGTGTTGTCGAAGAACCGTATAGTCTTCCCAGATTGCAGATGCCTCTGAGAGGGATGACCACTGTACACGAACCTGCACGATGGAGGCGTTCCCTTTTTTGACCATGCGGCGCTCCAGAATAGCTTCAGGGACGAGTGGTGCAGTTGTGAGGTCCGGTGTCTTTCGCAATTCCGAGAACATTGGAGTGTAATCTGGAGTAAATGACTTCAACTGGGACACATGAAAAACATTGTGAATGCGGCCGTCAGGTGGCAGAGTTAACCTATAAGCCATGGTGCCAATGCGTTGCTCCACCGGAAAGGGGCCAAAGAATTTGTAGGCCAATTTGGGACATGGGCGATTTGCCACTGTTGACTGAGCGTAGGGTTGCAGTTTGAGCAACACCTGTTCCCCCACATTGAACATTCTCTCCGTGCGATGACGATCTGCTTTCTACTTGCATCTGTTCTGAGCACGTGCCAGCTGAGCACGCAATCTGTCGTTATGTTGTGTCCACTCCAAACCAGTATCCTTGCTGTCAGGTAGCTTAGCTGCGATGTCGGGCAAACCACCCAAATTGGGCTCTTGGCCATACAGAGCTTTAAAAGGAGAAATATCGAGCGAGGAGTGATGAGTAGTATTATACCAGAATTCTGCTGTTGGAAGGCATTGGCGCCATTTGTTGGGGCTGTCATGTACTGCACAGCGCAGGTACATCTCCAGACACTGATTAACCCGCTCACTCTGGCCATCCGTCTGCGGGTGGTATGCCGTGGAGTAGCTGAGCTTGGTGCATGTAGCCTCGAGAAGAGCCCGCCACATAGCACTGGTGAAGACACGATCTCAATCTGAAACGATTGAGTGAGGTACTCCATGCAGTTTGATAATATTATCCCAAAACGCCCGTGCCACTTTTGCTGCAGAAAATGGGTGCCGAAGGTGAACAAAGTGAGCATATTTCGTGAAACAATCCACCACGACCATGATGACCTCATAGCCCTCTGATGCTAGCAGTCCCTCGACAAAATCCATAGTGAGATCACACCAAGGTTCCGTTGGTATGCGCAATGGTTGCAGCAAACCTGGTGTCTTGGGATGCTCATGTTTTGCGTGTTGGCAGGTTGCACATTGACGCACAAAATCCTCCACGGCCTATTTCATGCCACGCCAGGCAAATAACTTCTTGATTCGTTGATAACTTGTTGTTACCCCTAAGTGGCCACCCACGACGCTGGCATGGAAAGTACTGATCAGCTTCGTTTGTAGTGCAGTGTTAGCACTGATCCAAGCATGTCATGAAAGCGAATCACTCCTTGTCGTAGCTCATAACCTTGATCATCTAGACTGCAGAGGGCGAGCCGTTGCAACAAATCTTGACTGTCAGCATCTGTTTCATATGAATTAGCAACCTCTTGCAGCCACTGTGGTTGGCACACCGACAAAGCATCGAGAGAGAGCAAATGCCCGACGCGAGACAGAGCGTCAGTCGCGCCGTTGTCAAGTCCGTGCCGGTATTTGAAGGAGAACTGAAGGCCCACCATCTTTGACATGGCTTTGCCTTGGAGCTCCGTCTCGAGCTGTTGGTCGCTGAGGTGACACAAACTCTTGTGGTCAGTGACAATTACAAACGGGGCTCGCTGAAGATAAGCACGCCACTTGTCCACTACCATCATCACCACGAGGAATTCCTTCTTGTAAATCGATAGCGTTTGATTCTTTACTCCCAAGGCCTTGCTAAGGTATGCAACCAGGTGTCCATCCTATACCAGGACATCGCCCACGCCGGTGTCACAGGCGTCCGTCTCGATGGAAAAGGGGCGATTGAAATCCGGCAGAGCCAAAACTGGCGTGTTCACCAGTGCCTCTCTGAGCAGTTCGAATGCTGACTGAGCCTATTCTGACCAGGAGAAGCCCTTTTTGGTGAGAAGCTGAGTAAGAGGCTTGGCGATAATTCCATACCGTGGTACGACTTTCCGGTAGTAGCCAGTAAGACCAAGAAATCCGCGCAGCTCGAAGGCATTCATTGGAGTCGGCCAAGCTCACATGGCGCTCGTCTTGGTGGCATCTGTTGCCACGCCCTCGCTGGAGATGACTTGCCCGAGATGCTCGACTCGGGGCTGCGCGAACGAGCACTTGGATTGCTTTGCGTACAATTGATTCTGGCGCAGAATCGAGAAGACCGTGCGCAAATGTTCTTCATGCTCTGGAAGCGAGTGACTGAAGACGAGGATGTCATCCAAGAAGGAGATGATGTACTTGCGGTTCGGGCCGGAAAAGGCCGAGTTCATCACATACTGGAAGGTGGGCGGTCCATTTGTGACTCCGAATGGCATGACACAGAATTGAAAATGGCCATGATGTGTTTTGAATGCCGTTTTTTCCTCATCACCTTCCCTTATTCTAATTTGGTGATAACCGGAGTGCAAATCAAGCTTGGAGAAGAAGGCAGCCCCAGCCAATTCATTCAGCAGCTCATCGATTATAGGAAGAGGAAACTTGTTCTTGATAGTGACTTGATTAAGACGTCCATAATCCACACAAAAACGGCACATCCCATCTTTCTTCTTGACTAGCAAAACAGGAGCTACAAATGGGCTCGTACTGTGAGTAATTACTCTAGTTTTAAACATTTCATTGACTTGCCGCTCTATTTCATCTTTCTGCAGCGGTGAGTACCGATATGGCCGTCAGTTCACCGGTGCAACACCTGGTTTCAATGTGATTGCATGATCATATTACCAATGCAGGAGAAGTTCAGTTGGTTCCTCAAAAATGTCACTGAACTCCGTGAGCAGACGCTTAATTGTTGGTGGAACCGGAGCCTCTGAATCTGTATTGGTTGGTGTCAATTGTATTTCCAATAGTGTTGCGCCCCAAATTTCATTGGCCTCCTGCATTTCGCAAAGTGCAGCTGCATCCAGAGCGGTGAGTGTTGCTTGCTCGTTAGACCATACTCCTATTAAGTGCACCTCCTTGCCCTCCTGGTTAAACTCGATGGTCTTTTGCTGCCAATCACACTTCATTAGACTGTTCTTAGCCAACCAGTTAATGCCCAACACGGCATCATAGACCCCAAGGTTTAACACCCGCGTATCCATTGTGAACTAATGATCCTGAACATTCCACTGTAGTTGTTGCACCATGGCGTTGCAACTTAACTTCTGCCCATTGGCGACACGCACTGCTATGGGAGCAATGCTGGTGGTTGGCACGCCTATTCTAGCTGCAAATGAGGAGTTGACGAAGCTGTGAGTGCTTCCAGAATCAACAAGGAGGAGCATGGTTTGGTTCCCGGCTGTTGCTCGCAAACGGATAGTTTCAGCAGTTTCCGTCCCCTCCACGGCATGAGCTAAGAGCAAACAGCAGGCTGCGTCGGCTGTCCCTTCTGGTTCGTCCAACAACTGCAAAGCGCGGACAACTTCGTCGGATAATACTTATATATGATCGCCCACTTCAATTGTTAGCAGCTGTGCCGATCGTTTGCACCGATGATCGCACGAGTACTTGTCTCCACATCTGAAGTAGAGGCCATTCTGGCACCGGTAATCCTGCAGCTGTCACGCATGCCCAAAGTCATCTGCAGCTAGCTTGGGTGTCGGAGCCGCGCGTTGGCCAGGAGTGGGCACATGCGGCAGTACTGGTGCTGGAGGTGGACAAGCCATTGATGGAAGCGCTCCTGACAGGGGTGGTGGTCGTCCTGCCGAAGCTGATCGAAGACGAGGACGCTGAATGTCCAGCTCCTCTTCCTGAACGCGAGCAAAAACTGTTGCTCGTGTGATGTTGTTGGGTGCCTGCAAATGTACTGCTGCGCGCAACTCATCCTTCAGGCCCAATAGAAACTGAGTGACAAAAAATTTGGTGCTCAAAGAGGGATCCAGAGCCAACAGATTGTACATATGAACCTCAAATTGCTCCCGGTACTCAGCCATCGTGCCAGTTTGATGGAGCTGCAAGAGATTATGCATGGTGGACTCGAATTCTTCAAGGCCAAATTCTTCCACCACTGCCTGACGAAAGATATCCCGGGTGATATATGTATGTGTCTGACGAAAAGCCTGGAGCCACAGCTTGGCGTGGCCGTCGACGTAGAGAGCCGCCGTTGCCACCCAATTGTGCAGTGGCGCCTGGTACATCTCGAAGTACGCAGACAACGATCCAACCAAAACCGTGGAGCCTCGGCCTCAAAACGGGGAAACTGATGCTTCGGAGAGCGGGGCGCGTACTCCTCGCGCTGCATCGGTGGCGGTGCGCGCCTCGGCAAGGCAGGCTGCACCCCCAGCAGAGGCAGCAGCGGCGGTCCCTCATTGACGAGACGGGCAGTTTGAACCGTGCCCGCGAGGACTCACAGAATTGGGAGGGCGCTTGTGTTGGGGAACGCAGTAATTTCAAAAAAATCCTACGCACACGCAAGATCCATCTAGATGATGCATAGCAACGAGAGAGGATAGTGTGCTGTCTCCGTACCCTCGTAGACCGTAAGAGGAAGCGTTATGACAACGCGGTTGATGTAGTCATACGTCTTCACGATCCGACCGATCCTAGGACAGAAAGTACGGCACCTCCGCGGTCTGCACACGTTCAGCTCGGTGACATCCCATGAACTCTAGATCCAGCTGAGGTTGAGGGAGGGTTTCGTCAGCACGACGGCATGATGACAGTGATGATGAAGTTACCTACACAGGGCTTCGCCTAAGCACTACAATGATATGACCGAGGTGGAATTCTGTGGAGGGGGGCACCGCGCACGGCTAAATAATCAACTTGTGTGTTCTAGGATGCCCCCATCCCCACATATATAAAGGAGGGAGGGGGAGGCCGGCCGGCCCTCTAGGCGCGCCAAGGGGGGAGGAGTCCTCCTCCTAGTAGGAATAGGACTCTCCCCTTTCCTAGTCCCACGAGGAAAAGAAGGAAGAGGGAGAAGGAGAAAGGAAAGGGGGGCCGGCCCCCCAACCCAATTCGGATTGGGCTTGGGGGCGCCCTCCACCTGGTTGCCTCCTCTTCTCTTCCACTAGGGCCCAATAAGGCCCATTGACTTCCCGGGGGGTTCCAGTAACCTCCCGGTACTCCGATAAATGCCCGAACTCACCCAGAACCATTCCAATGTCCAAACATAGCCTTCCAATATATCGATCTTTATTTCTCGACCATTTCGAGACTCCTCGTCATGTCTGTGATCTCATCCGAGACTCCGAACAACCTTCGGTGCATCAAAACACATAAACTCATAATACTGATCATCAACGAACGTTAAGCGTGCGGACCCTACGGGTTCGAGAACTATGTAGACATGATCGAGACTCATCTTCAGTCAATAACCAATAGCGGAACCTGGATGCTCATATTGGTTCCTACATATTCTACTAAGATCTTTTTCGGTGAAACTGCATAACAAAATATGTTGTTCCCTTTGTCATCAGTATGTTACTTGTCTGAGATTCGATCGTCGGTATCTCAATACCTAGTTCAATCTCGTTACCGGCAAGTCTCTTTACTTGTTCCGTAATGCAACATAATGTAACTAACTCATTAGTCACATTGCTTGCAAGGCTTATAGTGATGTGCATTACCGAGAGGGCCCAGAGATACCTCTCCGATACACGGAGTGACAAATCCTAATCTCGATCTATGCCAACTCAACAAACAGCATCGAAGACACATGTAGAGCATCTTTATAGTCACCCAGTTACGTTGTGACGTTTGATAGCACACTAAGTGTTCCTCCGGTATTCAAGAGTTGCATAATCTCATAGTCATAGGAACATGTATAAGTTATGGAGAAAGCAATAGCAACAAACTAAACGATCATCATGCTAAGCTAACGGACGGGTCAAGTCAATCACATCATTCTCTAATGATGTGATACCGTTCATCAAATGACAACTCTTTGTCCATGGCTAGGAAACTTAACCATCTTTGATTAACGAGCTAGTCAAGTAGAGGCATACTAGTGACACTTAGTTTGTCTATGTATTCACACATGTACTAAGTTTCCGGTTAATGCAATTCTAGCATGAATAATAAATAGTTATCATGATATAAGGAAATATAACTAACAACTTTATTATTGCCTCTAGGGCATATTTCCTTCAGTCTCCCACCTACACTAGAGTCAATAATCTAGATTACATTGTAATGATTCTAACACCCATGGAGTCTTGGTGTTGATCATGTTTTGCTCATGAGAGAGGCTTAGTCAACGGGTCTGCAACATTCAGATCCGTATGTATTTTGCAAATCTCTATGTCTCCCTCCTTGACTTGATCGTGGATGGAATTGAAGCGTCTCTTGATGTGCTTGGTTCTCTTGTGAAATCTAGATTCCTTTGCCAAGGTAATTGCACCAGTATTGTCACAAAAGATTTTCATTGGACCCGATGCACTAGGTATGACACCTAGATCGGATACGAACTCCTTCATCCAGACTCCTTCATTTGCTGCTTCTGAAGCAGCTATGTACTCCGCTTCACACGTAGATCCCGCCACGACGCTCTGCTTGGAACTGCACCAACTGACAACTCCACCATTTAATAAAAATATGTATCCGGTTTGTGACTTAGAGTCATCCAGACCAGTGTCAAAGCTTGCATCGACGTAACCATTTATGATGAGCTCTTTGTCACCTCCATTAACGAGAAACATATCCTTAGTCCTTTTCTGGTATTTCAGGATGTTCTTGACCGCTATCCAATGATCCACTCCTGGATTACTTTGGTATCTCCCTGCTAAACTAATAGCAAGGCACACATCAGGTCTGGTACACAACATTGCATACATGATATAACCTATGGCTGAAGCATAGGGAACGACTTTCATTTTCTCTCTATCTTCTGCAGTGGTCGGGCATTGAGTCTGACTCAACTTCACACCTTGTAACACAGGCAAGAACCCTTTGTTTGCTTGATCCATTTTGAACTTCTTCAAAACTTTATCAAGGTATGTGCTTTGTGAAAGTCCAATTAAGCGTCTTGATATATCTCTATAGATCTTGATGCTCAATATATAAGCAGCTTCACCGAGGTCTTTCATTGAATTTTTTTATTCAAGTATCCTTTTATGCTATTCAGAAATTCAGTATCATTTCCGATCAACAATATGTCATCTACATATAATATCATAAATGCTACAGAGCTCCCACTCACTTTCTTGTAAATACAGGCTTCTCCAAAAGTATGTATAAAACCATATGCTTTGATCACACTATCAAAACATATATTCCAACTCTGAGAGGCTTGCACCAGTCCATAAATGGATCGTTGGATCTTGCACACTTTGTTAGCACCTTTTGGATCGATAAAACCTTTTGGTTGCATCATATACAAATCTTATTTAAGATATCCATTAAGGAATGCAGTTTTGACATCCATTTGCCAAATTTCATAATCATAAAATGCGGAAATTGCTAACATGATTTGGACGGACTTAAGCATCGCTATGGGTGAGAAGGTCTCATCATAGTCAACTCCTTGAACTTGTCGAAAACCTTTTGCAACAAGTCGAGCTTTGTAGACAGTAATATTACCGTCAGCATCAGTCTTCTTCTTGAAGATCCATTTTCTCTATGGCTTGCCGATTATCGGGCAAGTCAACCAAAGTCCACACTTTGTTCTCATACATGGATCCCATCTCAGATTTCATGGACTCAAGCCATTTTGCGGAATCCGGGTTCATCATCGCTTCCTCATAGTTCGTAGGTTCATCATGGTCAAGTAACATGACCTCCAGAACAGGATTACCGTACCACTCTGGTGCGGATCTTGCTCTGGTTGACCTACGAGGTTCGGTAGTAACTTGATCAGAAGTTTCATGATCATCATCATTAGCTTCCTCACTTACTGGTGTAGGAATCACTGGAATTGATTTCTGTGATGAACTACTTTCCAATAAGGGAGCAGGCACAACTACCTCATCAAGTTCTACTTTCCTCCCACTCACTTCTTTCAAGAGAAACTCCTTATCTAGAAAGATCCATTGTTAGAAACGAATATCTTGCCTTCGGATCTGTGATAGAAGGTGTACCCAACAGTCTCCTTTGGGTATCCTATGAAGACACATTTCTCTGATTTGGGTTCGAGCTTATCAGGTTAAAGCTTTTTCACATAAGTGTCGCAGCCCCAAACTTTAAGAAACGACAACTTGGGTTTCTTGCCAAACCATAGTTCATAAGGTGTCGTCTCAACGGATTTTGATGGTGCCCTATTTAACGTGAATGCAGCCGTCTCTAAAGTATAACCCCAAAATGATAGTGGTAAATCAGTAAAAGACATCATAGATCGCACCATATCTAATAAAGTGTGGTTATGACGTTTGGACACACCATTACGCTGTGGTGTTCCCGGTAGCGTGAGTTGCGAAACTATTCCGCATTGTTTCAAATGAAGACCAAACTCGTAACTCAAATATTCAGCTCCACGATCAAATCGTAGAAACTTAATTTTCTTGTTACAGTGATTTTCCACTTCACTCTGAAATTCTTTGAACTTTTCAAATGTTTCAGACTTATGTTTCATCAAGTAGATATACCCATATCTGCTCAAATCATCAGTGAAGGTCAGAAAATAACGATACCCGCCACGAGCATCAACACTCATCGGACCGCATACATCAGCATGTATTCTTTCCAACAAGTCTGTTGCTCGCTCCATTGTTCCGGAGAACGGAGTCTTAGTCATCTTGCCCATGAGGCATGGTTCGCAAGCATCAAGTGATTCCAAAAGTCCATGAGCATGGAGTTTCTTCATGCGCTTTACACCAATATGACCTAAATGGCAGTGCCACAAATAAGTTGCACTATCATTATTAAACTTATATCTTTTGGCTTCAATACTATGAATATGTGTATCACTACTATTAAGATTTAGTAAAAATAGACCACTCATCAAGGGTGCATGACCATAAAAGATATTACTCATATAAATAGAACAATCATTATTCTCTGATTTAAACGAATAACCGTCTTGCATCAAACAAGATCCAGATATAATGTTCATGCTCAACGCTGGCACCAAATAACAATTATTCAGGTCTAATACTAATCTCGAAGGTAGATGTAGAGGTAGCGTGCCGACGGCGATCACATCGACTTTGGAACCATTTACCACATGCATCGTCACCTCGTCCTTTGCCAATCTTAGGTTAATTCGTAGCCCCTGTTTCGAGTTGCAAATATTAGCAACAGAACTAGTATCAAATACCCAGGCGCTACTGCGAGCATTAGTAAGGTACACATCAATAACATGTATATGAAGTACACCTTTCATTTTGTCATCCTTCTTATCCGCCAAATACTTGGGGCAGTTGCGCTTCCAATGACCAGTCCCTTTGTAGTAGAAGCACTCAGTCTCAGGCTTAGGTCCAAACTTGGGCTTCTTCACTTGAGCAGCAACTTGCTTGCCGTTCTTCTTGAAGTTCCCCTTCTTCCCTTTACCCCTTTTCTTGAAACTGGTGGTCTTGTTGACCATCAACACTTGATGCTCCTTCTTGATTTCTACCTCTGCAGCTTTTAGCATTGCGAAGAGCACGGGAATTGTCTTATCCATCCCTTGCATATTATAGTTCATCACGAAGCTCTTGTAGCTTGGTGGCGGTGATTGAAGAACTCTGTCAATGACACTATCATCAGGAAGATTAACTCCTAGTTGAGTCAAGTGGTTGTGGTACCCAAACATTCTGAGTATATGTTCACTGACATAACTATTCTCCTCCATCTTGCAGCTATAGAACTTATTGGAGACTTCATATCTCTCAATCTGGGCATTTTCTTGAAATACTAACTTCAACTCCTGAAACATCTCATATGCTCCATGACGTTTAAAACGTCGTTGAACTCACGGTTCTAAGCCGTAAAGCATTGCACACTGAACTATTGAGTAGTCATCAGCTTTACTCTGCCAGACGTTTCATAACATTTGGTGTTGCTCCTGTAGCGGGTTTTCACCTAGCGGTGCTTCCAGGACGTAATTCTTCTGTGCGGCAATGAGGATAATCCTCAAGTTACGGACCCGGTCCATGTAGTTGCTACCATCATCTTTCAACTTAGCTTTATCTAGGAACGCATTAAAATTCAACGGAACAACAGCACGGGCCATCTATCTACAACAACATAGACATGCAAAATACTATCAGGTACTAAGTTCATGATAAATTAAAGTTCAATTGATCATATTACTTAGGAACTCCCACTTAGATAGACATCCCTCTAATCATCTAAGTGATCACGTGATCCATATCAACTAAACCATATCCGATCATCACGTGAGATGGAGTAGTTTTTAATGGTGAACATCACTATGTTGATCATATCTACTATATGATTCACGCTAGACCTTTTTGTCTTAGTGTTCCGAGGCCATATCTGCATATGCTAGGCTCATCAAGTTTAACCCCAGTATTTTGCGTGTGCAAAACTGGCTTGCACCCATTGTATGTGAACGTAGAGCTTATCACACCTGATCATCACGTGGTGTTTCGGCACGATGAACCGTAGCAACGATGCATACTCAAGGAGAAGACTTATACCTTGAAATTTAGTGAGATATCATCTTATAATGCTAATGCCGAACTAAGCAAAATAAGATGCATAAAGGATAAACATCACATGCAATCAATATAAGTGATATAATATGGCCATCATCATCTTGTGCCTTCGATCTCCATCTCCAAAGCACCGTCATGATCACCATCGTCACCGGCTTGACACCTTGATCTCCATCGAAGCATCATTGTCGTCTCGCCAACTATTGCTTCTACGACTATCGCTACCGCTTAGTGATAAAGTAAAGCAATTACATGGCGATTGCATTTCATACAATAAAACGACAACCATATGGCTCATGCCAGTTGCCGATAACTCTATTACAAAACATGATCATCTCATACAATAAAATTTAGCATCATGCCTTGA
Organism: Triticum dicoccoides; assembly: GCF_002162155.2. Taxonomy (NCBI): domain Eukaryota; kingdom Viridiplantae; phylum Streptophyta; class Magnoliopsida; order Poales; family Poaceae; genus Triticum; species Triticum dicoccoides. The sequence continues at coordinate 53,652,342 of NC_041390.1, read as the reverse complement.
CCATATCATATCACAAAATGTCCTACAAAAACAAGTTAGACGTCCTCTACTTTGTTGTTGCAAGTTTTACGTGGCTGCTACGTGCTTCTAGCAAGAACCGTTCTTACCTACGCATCAAAAACCACAACGCGGTATAATGATTGCTTTTTGATCTTCAGAAAGAACCATTTTCATTGAATCCAATTCAACTAAAGTTGAAGAAACTAACACCCACTAGCCACCTGTGTGCGAAGCATGTCGGTAGAACCAGTCTCGCGTAAGCGTACGCGTAATGTCGGTCTGAGCCGCTTCATCCAACAATACCGCTGAATCAAGAATCAACTAGTGACAGCAAGCAATATGTATATACCCACGCCCACAACTCCTTTGTGTTCTACTCGTGCATATAACATCACGCATAGACCTGGCTCGGATGCCACTGTTGGGGAACGAAGTAATTTAAAAAAAATCCTACTCACATGCAAGATCCATCTAGGTGATGCATAGCAACGAGAGGGGATAGAGTGTTGTCTACGTACCCTCGTAGACCGTAAGCGGAAGCATTATGACAACGTGGTTGATGTAGTTGTACGTCTTCACGATCTGACCGATTCTAGCACCAAAAGTACGGCAGCTCCGTGATATGCACACATTCAGCTCGGTGACGTCCCACGAACTCTAGATCCAGCTGAGGTCAAGGGAGAGTTTTGTCAGCACGACGACATGATGACGGTGATGATGAAGTTACCGGCGCAGGGCTTCGCCTAAGCACTACAACGATATGACCGAGGTGGAATTCTGTGGAGGGGGCACCGCACATGGCTAAACAATCAACTTGTGTGTTCTAGGGTGCCCCCTCCCAACGTATATAAAGGAGGGAGGGGGAGGCCGGCCGGTCCTCTAGGCGCGCCTAGGGGGAGGAGTCCTCCTCCTAGTAGGAGTAGGACTCCCCCCTTTCCTAGTGCCACTAGGAAAAGAAGGAAGAGGGAGAAGCAGAAACGAAAGGGGGGCCGCCCCCCACCCAATTCGGATTGGGCTTGGGGGGGGGGCGCCCTCCACCTGGATGCCTCCTCTTCTCCCCCACTAGGGCCCAATAAGGCCCATTGACTCCCCAGGGGGGTTCCGGTAACCTCCCGGTACTTCGGTAAATGCCCGAACTCACCCAGAACCATTCTGATGTCCAAACATAGCCTTCCAATATATTGATCTTTATGTCTCGACCATTTTGAGACTCCTCGTCATGTCCGTGATCTCATCCGAGACCCCGAACAACCTTCGGTACATCAAAACACATAAACTCATAATACCGATCGTCAACGAATGTTAAGCGTGCAGACCCTACGGGTTCGAGAACTATGTAGACATGACCGAGACTCATCTCCGGTCAATAACCAGTAGCGGAACCTGGATGCTCATATTGGTTGCTACATACTACGAAGATCTTTATCGGTTAAACCGCATAACAATATAGGTTTTTCCCTTTGTCATCGGTATGTTACTTGTCTGAGATTCGATCATCGATATCTTAATACCAAGTTCAATCTCGTTACCGGTAAGTCTCTTTACTCATTGCGTAATGCTACATCCCGTAACTAAATCATTAGTCACATTGCTTGCAAGGCTTATAGTGATGTGCATTACCGAGAGGGCCCAGAGATACCTCTCCGATACACAGAGTGAAAAATCCTAATCTCGATCTATGCCAACTCAACAAACACCATCGAAGACACCTGTAGAGCATCTTTATAGTCACCCAGTTAGGTTGTGATGTTTGATAGCACACTAAGTGTTCCTCCGGCATTCGGGAGTTCATTAATCTCATAGTCATAGGAACATGTATAAGTTATGGAGAAAGCAATAGCAACAAACTAAACGATCATCGTGCTAAGCTAACGGATGGGTCAAGTCAATCACATCATTCTCTAATGATGTGATCCCGTTCATCAAATGACCACTACGAGAAATATGTCAACTTATGACCTTCTGTCAGTGACCCTCGAAGAATTGGTCATAAATTTATGACCATTTTAGACCAATTGGTCAAAAGCTGTTCAGGGGGCTCCAAACCCTAAACCATTGCGACCATTTTGGTCAGAAAGGTCGTAATTTCCTTACACGAAATGGTCACAAAGCAAATAGTGCTAGTCCGCTACCTTATTTCTAGTTGTTAATGACCAATATAGATGGTCATAGCCTTGTAGATTGTGGTGGGTTGTGATGACTAGGCGCCATCTCATCAGTTTTGCTTATGTGTCATGTCCATGTGGCAGTTTTTGCCCTAGGTTGTGAAGAAACCTATATTTCTATCATTCCCAAAATTCCCAAAAAAATCTCATAAATTCTTTGGGGCATATCTTCATCAAATATGTAAAAATCCTTCCTTGCCTAGTTCAAAACTAATTCAACAATATTCATTTTCCTATTCTGTTCACAACAACACTTTATGAAGGAAGTGCTATTTATATATTCTTGATTGCCCTTGGAATTTTTGGGCAATCTTTCCTATCCAAATCATTACCGCATAACAAAATTCAGCCCCATTTGCCTAGCAAATATTCCTCGGCAAATTTCCAAAGTTTTTGTCCACCTAGAAGCATTGTGAAGGAAGTACCTTTTTTATATCTCTAAATGACATGAAATTTATAAAGTTTCTTCATATGCCCAAATTATCACCCTCCTCCAAATTGCAGCTCAGTCAAATCATCTATGTGAGCCCAGGTTCAATTTATATTTTATGGCCAAATTGGCACGTTGCAAAGCAAGTGTTATATAGACCCCTCCTATTACCCTCAAACTTTTCGGGCACTCTTCCATACCCAAATCATTGCCATATGATAATATTCAGCTCAATTTTCCTAGTAAATCTTTCTCGGGAAATTTCCAAAGTTTCTACCTCGAGAGAAGCTTTGTGAAGTAAGTACTAGCTAGGCTTACCCAAATGATCTGAAAATTTACCAGCGCATGACCATACCTAAGTAACTTACCTACACCAATTTTGAGCTCATTTTATTCATCCAATCTCTCTCACTACTTTTCCCAAGTTTCTGTCCATAGAAGAGCATTGTGAAGGAAGTACTATTTTGGCATGCTCAAATGGTATCAATTTTCTACAATGCTTTCCTATGCCCAAATAACCATCCTCCACAAAATTTCAGCTCAATCCATTCATTAGTTTGAGCCCAGCTTCAACATTCGTAGTTATGTCCAGCGTGGTACTTTGCAAAGCAAGTACCACCTAGGATCCTCCTTTTGAGCTAAAAAATTGTGAAGACATTATCCTTAGTATATGATCATCCTCAGCCAAAACTCACGCCCATTGGCCATGTGTATTTCCCGTACCGCTAATCAAACACTTGGTTGCTAATTCATGTTTGAGCATCGATCGGTCTCCTCGTGAGAATCTTATGTTGTAATTTTCTTCCTAGCACCTACCTGGGAGTGCCCAACCCACTAGACATGCCTAGGCCGTCCAGAACACATGGCAACATTACGGTCACGCGGTGACCACGCGACGGGCATGCGAGTTTACGCGCTCTAGAGTTGGGGCCCTCGGCCACCGCCCAAACCTCGACGTATCGCCACCAAACCATGTATTTATGATTAAATAGGTCCTTATGTACCTATAAATGATTTTTGGAAAAAAATAAATAGCAAGCTATGAGGCAGCTGCAGTTCAAATTTGACCCGCTTCCAGCTGAATCGGCGGAAATTTGTCTTTTTCACGAGAGGTGGATCAAAATATTTTACACCCAACCATTTTGTCAATTATGCATTAAATATGGCCTAGTATTTTATAAAATTTATTAGGTCCAATTTTGCAACAATTATTTGGTAGTTTCTTCACAAAAAAACCTCCTTTCGGGCATTCGAAAAATGGAAAATGGTTTTTTCGTCCAATGAAAATGAAAACTTCCTTAGGAAACATTGTTTGCCATTCCAATATGCACCCTTGTGCACAATATGAGATCATTTGAACAAACTATGCCATGAATGTGGCCATAAGATTGATCATTTGGCTTGAAAGCCATGAATCTTCACACTTGATAGCTCATTTCTGAGAACACTTTTTTAAAATAATTATCGTATTACAGTTTTATTATTTTTCCCAGAAACTTGTTCACATATAATGACACAATGCGAAGGTTTTCCAATTTTTTGATTTTTTTTGAATTTTTTATGCCCGTTTTAAAATGCGGTCAAAACGGCGGGCTTGACCGTTCCTAGCTAGTGGTTGAATATTGGATTTTTTTTGTGTTTCTCTGATTAAATAGATACTTATGTACCTAGAAATGATTTTTGGAAAAAATAAATAGCAAACTATGAGGCAACTGCAGTTCAAATTTGACCCGCTTCCAACTGAATCGGCGGGAATTTGTCGTTTTCACCAGAGGTGGATCAAAACTTTCGACACCCAACCATTTTCCATTGTGAATTAAATATGTCCTAGTATTTTAGAAAAATGTTTTGGTACAATTTTGCAACAAATATATGGTAGGTCCTTCACAAAAAAACCTCATTTCGGGCACTCGAAAAATGGAAAATGAATTTTCCGTGCAAAGAAAATGAAAACTCCCTTTGGAAACATTGTTTGGAATTCCAAGATGCACACTTGTGCACAATATGAGATCATTTGAATAAACTATGCCATGAATGTGGCCATAAGATTGATCGTTTGGGTTAAAATACATGAATCTTCACACATGATAGCTCATTTCTGAGAACACTTTTTTAAAATAATTACCGTATTACAAGTTTATTATTTTTCTTGGAAACTTGGTCACATATAATGACACAATGCGAAGGTTTTCCAATTTTTTGATTTTTGAATTTTTTATGCCCGTTTCAAAATGCGGTCAAAACAGCGGGCTTGACCGTTCCTAGCTAGTGGTTGAATCTTGGAATTTTTTTAGTGTTTCTCTGATTAAATAGATACTTATGTACCTAGAAATGATTTTTGGAAAAAATAAAGAGCAAACTATGAGGCAGCTACAATTCAAATTTAACCCGTTTCCACCTAAATCGGCGGAAATTTGTCTTTTTCACCAGAGGTGGATCAAAATTTTTGACACCCAACCATTTGGTCAATTGTGCATTAAATATGGCCTAGTAATTTAGAAAATTGATTTGGTACAATTTTGCAACAAATATATGGTAGGTCCTTCACAAAAAAACCTCATTTCGGGCACTCGAAAAATGGAAAATGAATTTTCCGTGCAAAGAAAATGAAAACTCCCTTTGGCAACATTGTTTGGAATTCCAAGATTCACCCTTGTGCACAATATGAGATTATTTGAACAAATTATGCCATGAATGTGGCCATAAGATTGATCGTTTGGGTTGAAATACATAAATCTCCACACAGGATAGCTCATTTCTGAGAACACTTTTTAAAAATAATTACCGTATTACAAGTTTATTACTTTTCCTGGAAAATTGGTCACATATAATGACACAATGCGAAGGTTTTCTAATTTTTTGATTTTTTCTGAATTTTTTATGCCTGTTTCAAAATGCGGTCAAAACGGCGGGCTTGACCGTTCCTAGCTAGTGGTTGAATCTTGGATTTTTTTGGTGTTTCTCTGATTAAATAGATACTTATGTACCTAGAAATGATTTTTGGAAAAAATAAAGAGCAAACTATGAGGCAACTACAGTTCAAATTTGACCCGTTTCCAACTGAATCAGCGAAAATTTGTCTTTTTCACCAGAGGCGGATCAAAACTTTTGACACCCAACCATTTGGTCAATTATGCATTAAACATTGCCTAATATTTTAGGAAAATGATTTGGTCAAATTTTGCAATAGATGTATGGTAGGTCTTTCACACAAAAAACCATTTCGGGCACTCGAAAAATAGAAAACGACTCTTTTGTGCAATGAAAATGAAAACTCCCTAGATCAACATTGTTTGTCATCACAACATACACACATGTGCACAATATTATTTCATTTTAACAAACTATAAGTGGTTAATATGTTGAATGTTTGCCCTAAATAAGAGGATAAAAACTAGAAACATGAGCCGAATTCTGATTGGTGGAATCCGTTGTGACATGGATCGATGACGTGGCAAACATCTGTCCATCCGTCCATCCGTCCATCCATACATCAATCCATCCGTCGATCCAACCCAGTGCAGCCTCTCTCTCTCAACCCTAGCCGATCCAGATCCCTCCCCGCCCCCACTCCTCTCCCCGATCCAAATCCCTCCGCCGCCGCCCCTTCCTTCCGCCGCCCACCTCTCCCCTTCCTTCCCCCGCCCACCTCTCCCCTCGCCTCCGCCACCCACCTCTCCCCTCGCCACCGATCTGCACTCCACTCCTCCCTCGCCTCCGGCCAGAATCATCACTCCCACCTTCCACCCCCCGTGCCTAGCTAGGGTTTCGGCAGCCACCCCTAACTTCGCTGGGATCCACCACTTCCGGCGACGGCGAGGGTAGATCACCCGCGCCCTTCATCACCACATCGCCACTCCGTCCCCACTCCTCTCGATCCCTTCCCCTTCCTCTCTGCCGTCTTCTCCTCGCGACGCCCCACCGTCCACGCGCTCGCCCGCAGAGATCTCCGAGTGCATCGAGGTACCCTACTCTCCGCCCCTACCCCCGCTACCCTGGTCTGAATCTGATCGGTTTGGTTGTAGAAAGCAGAGGCGGCGAAGTAGGGGAAGAACCGGGCCACGGTCGTCACGCTCAACGCCGAGATCCGCCGCGCCAAGGCCAAGCTCCTCGAGGAGGACCTGCCCAAGCTGCAACACCGCACTTGTCCATCGCCGGTGCGGAGGCGGCGAGCAAGCCGCCGGCGGTGGTGGCCGAGCCGGTGTCGAGGGCGGAGGACGCGCGGCTATTCCACATAAACTACGGGCAGGGGTTCAAGGTCCTCAAGAACGCCTGGGATGGCAAGAGCTACCTCCTCATGCAGGTAGGCACACACTCACGCATTGGTGTTGGTTCTTCTGCAGATTGATTGATCGGCAATGGTTTTTTGTGCAGAGCACGTCCAAGATGGCGAGCAGGACGAGGTACTTCACGGGGAGGAACAAGTCCTTCGTCGCCCCCCTCGCCAACTAGTCCCTCGACACCGCCGCCTCTCCAGGTACGTACACCAACCAGAGCATGCTTCAGCTTCCAACACCTCCAACTTACCAGAGTACAACAATGTCATGTCATTGTTTCCGCCTCTGCTTCCAGTGTCCTTCTTCGAGGTGAGCGAGCAACGGGGGAGCCAAACTGAGATCACACCCCACGGCTGCCTCGACCACGCCCCTACCCACCCGAGGTACGATGCAGCGGGTGCATAGCCTCTCTTTCTCAGTTTTAGCGGAATTTGATTGATCCATGTTGCTGCTTCTAGTTAGCTGTTGTTACTCAAATATGCTGCATATTATTCACAAAAATAAAAACAAAAATACGCTGCATATAATAATATCACCGTTGGTCAGAATGTACTACTAGCAGTAGCGCTAGGAGTGAGTGAACGAGTGAGTTAGTTCGGCTGTAACTAGTGACAACAATGATGGTTTTCTCTGTGGTATAAGCAGATACTCACTACTATCACCTAGCACTAGCAGTGAGTGAGTGAGGTCGGCTATAATCAGTTTACCAGTGACAACAACCATGATTTTGTCCCTGATATTATCATCGGACACACTCTCTCTCTCTCTAGTCTAGTTTGATGCCAAGTCGTATAATGAATTTGTTTTCAACACAAGCTTCTGCTCTTCGATGCCTACAGGTTGATGTTGAAGACATATAGAGTTTACTTTGGTCATTATATATATAATCATGTGTGAACCTGAACTGTACATCGAGGCTTGGTTGCATTTGTGGGATGCTGAGTATTGGGGAATATTCAACTTTACAAGTTTCAACTTATTCTGTCATCTTTATTTTGGTTCCCTGTAGCTTGGAGTGCCTTGGGTTTCACTTAACATGTGTGTACATGTATGGAACAGAGGAAAAAAGTAAGAGGGCAATTCAATTTCAGAGAGAAAGAGAGAGAGATGCGTACATGTATGGTTCAGGCAATGATTTATACATGTATTCTTGGACTACACCATGGATGAGCATGTCTTGTTCAACTAAAAGAATTTATTAATTGAAAAGAACTAACTCCAACAAGTGATACGTGCAGGCACTTGTGGTGAGAAGCAACCTCCGGTTGATCGTCAGGGTCATGGCGCCCCCTCACCCCGTGCATTTGGCGGCTCACAGCGGGGACTTGGATTGCATCCAGAAGCTGCTTGCGTGGGGAGCTGATCGGCTCCAAAGGGACTCTGCTGGGGGAGAACTAGATCCCTGCCATGGTCTTGCCTTACACATTGTTGGTCTGCTTAATTTTGTGCTATGAGGTCGCTGTTAATAGTTTCTCTTGCCCAACGCATGATCACATTATCTCGGCCTGGTACAAATGCTAGCAGGTACTGGGTCATATGTTCATTTTCATTTCACGCAGGTTCATATTGTGCATAGTGTGAGACTGGCATCTTTCATTTGGTTTGCTGGAACATTGCAGAAAAGAACTTCCTTACATAGAAAACATTGCAAAAATAAAATGTGCGGAAATCTTGAACGGGTTTGGGTATGTTTTCAGCATCTCTGTATTGCACTAGTAATTCACCAATGATTCTTAAGTTCTACCTGTGAGCACCAAATGGTGGGAACTCTTTTGTAATTTGGTTAATCAGCATTTGTATTGTACCACTTCCTGGTTGCCGTATCAAATATTATACCATTGCACTATTTAGTTACTTTTCAAAGTTGTGATAAATATAGTTCTTTTTTACTTTCAAGATAGCATCAAATTCATGTCTTCCATTTTCTCATCTACGCTGCGTGTCTATATATAGCAGCACCGTTTTAGTTGTTCTGTAGGTTATTAGTAGAATTCAACTAGCCAATTAACAAGTGAACTCACTATGCATTTGCTGAATCCATATTTGTTGACTAAAATCTCTTATGCCGTTGACTTAGCTTGACCCAGAACAGCAACATCCTTGATGCGACTAACCTTCACCTCGTTCTGTCCCTCACAGACTCGAAGGAGGCCGTATGCAAGGCACCAAGGTGCATGGTGCTCGCAAGCGACGAACGGAGGTTGTTAGACATCGGCTACACAAACCACCATTGTGAGCTCCTACCTTTGCTATGCTACAACCATGCTCTGTTTCATGGGTTAGTTAGGATTTTGATGCTTTTTGCGTCGTGGTTGAGTCCTTGCTGACTGTTGTGTCGATGATGAAGTGTTGTTGCCTCATTCGGCTATTTTATTCGCTGCTCGTAATTAGTAGTATTAGAGTGTCGCTGGTTTATTAGGATGTGGCTGAAACCATTGGATGGCCTTCCTGTACATGTTATCCAGCATTAGTACTTGTCCCATTTTTGTTTCCTTGCTGGACATGCATGTTATGGTCCCATTTTTTGTTTCGGTGCTGGACATGCATGTTATGGTTAAAGTGTCGATGATGTCTAGTAGAATCATATTATACTATATCTAGTGTTCTTGTGGTTCTATGAAGATGCATCACAAACATCTAGGTCTTTAAAGTTGGCTGAATCTATTGCTTTATCATATATTTGGCCCGTAAATCTACATTTCTATGAGATCTCTTTCAATATTTTTTTGATAGTCCAGGAATAATCTAATAATCTAATGCTGGTAGTCTGTGTGTTCACTCTTTTACAGGAGCTCCAGGTCTATGAAATTTGAAGTTCGAAGCCGTATAGCCCTACTCAACAAAGAGTTGTCTCTATGTTTGACTGTAATAGACTGTAAATATTGTAATATTGTAATAGTAGGCATATTGGGGTTGTAATAGACTATCTACAGATTGTAGTAGACTTAGTGTTACTTGATGAACAATCTGATGAGTGAGAACAATTTAAGATGCACCTTTGTAATATTTTAACAGATTGTAAAAGACTAGTGTATGTTTGAAATAGTGATTATGTATGTTGAAAAGATGTGAAATGGAAACTTGACCAGTGGGAACCACTTGTGAATAAAATCTGAGCATTTTTGAAATTTCTGACATGTGGGACCGATGTATGGCATTATGACTAGTGGGACCAGCGCTAAAATATAATGATTGAAAATAGAAAATAAATGATTGTAAGAAGGCCAAGGCCCAAAAATAAAGATGCTGAAATATTGGGCTTGGCCCATGTAGCCCACAAGAATTGACTTGGAAAAAATCTAGAATTGTTGGGCTAGGCCCATGTAGAAAATTGAATTGGACCGGGCTGAATCTTGTGCCACATCAGATTGCCACGCTGGATGCCTACGCGTCCTGCGGAGGTTGCTAGTGACCAAAATGCCACAGTAGACGTATTTTGGTCATAAACGTTTACAACCATTCTAGAAGAAAGGTCGCTATAGTCAGTTTACGACGGCCAGTTTTTGACCTTATGTTTTTGGTCACAAAAAGGTCATAAATGGAAATTTGCGACCATTCAGTGACCAATAGTGGTAGTCATAAGTTGACATATTTCTTGTAGTGGACAACTCTTTGTTCATGGCTAGGAAACTTAACCATCTCTGATTAACGAGCTAGTCAAGTAGAGACATACTAGTGACACTCAGTTTGTCTATGTATTCACACATGTACTAAGTTTCTGGTTAATACAATTCTAGCATGAATAATAAACACTTATCATGATATAAGGAAATATAAATAACAACTTTATTATTGCATCTAGGGCATATTTTCTTTAGCTTGGAGGCGGCGGGGCATGGAAATCTGGCGGTGACGGCTGGATCGGCGCCTCGCGCATTGATGCCGGGCGAAGTGGGGTCGTCGCGGGGTCATTGACCTGGGAGCCAGTGAACGGAGCCGAAGACGCGGACGGGGAAGCCACCTTGCGCACATCATCAACCTCCGCCTGCGTGAGACCGATCTGTTTTGCCAAGCTCTTCAACTCAAGCGAGACCTGTGTGTTGAACACGGTCTGCGTCTCCGCCCTCTTGTCCGCCAGGACCTTCTCCTCATCGAATTTGGAGAGCAGTGTCTCCATCAAGGCCGTCAGATTTGCAGACTGCTCCCCCATGCGGCAAGGAGTTGCCGCGTTTGGACCGAAGGCTTGGAAGGCGTTGTTGCCCCCGCCCCGAGCAGATCGAACCCCGCGTAGGATTTCGAGCGACCTCACCAGAGTAAAATCGCACCTACGACGGTGGATGTTACCGATCCAGCCAAGGGATTAGTGGGTGCTGCGGCGTGGAAAAATTTCTCCAGAAAATTGTGGCTCTGATTACCAATTGTGACGATCGACAGAGAAGGATCGATCGCATGATGGGGAATTGGGGGAGGAGCAGAGGTAGGAGACGGGAGTAGGTAGGAGAAGGGGAGAGACTCGAATTCACTTGTTCATTCATTCGATACCCAGTATACCAGAGAGACTTTGCTAAATACCCACGCACGCCACACACTGATTACAATGGGCCACAGCCGGCCCATGGACTCACTTGGCTCAGCCCGAACTACCCTTCTCCCTATTCAGTCCACCGCTATGCAGTAGCAGGTGTGACAGGATGTGGGTGGTCCGGTAGCGACGCCATGATGCGCGGCGAACGTCGCCCGCGTCCACGGCCAGTGGGGGAGTCAGGAAAATCGAATGAGGGGGCCAAGTCTTGTTGGCGAGGGCCAGTTCATCAAAAGGGAAAGTAGATGCTTCATCAAATTAAATACTACATCCTTTTAGCAGCGAAAAATTCATAGTTTTAGATTAATACCCCAGCTTTTTTTTTCTTTTTTTTTGAGAACCTGAGTTGCATGCCAGCTGCTCCCGCGGTCGGTGACCAGGTGCGTGACGCCGAACTCGTGGCCCAGGTGTACTTGTCCGGCACGTTGCGGCGTTTTTTTTTGAGTTGTGCGGCAAATTGTCTGGGCATCGCACAAGACCACCCCGACTAGGCCAGCCCATTTGATTTACTTTTTCTACTTTCTATTTTTTTTATTTTACTTCCTTTAAAAAAATGATCGCAATTCTGACCACTATTTCAAAAAATGTTTCCTTTTTAAACAATATTCTGAAATAAGAAAAATAGAAATTCAAAAAAGTAGACTTCTAAAAAATTCTTCGCCTCTTTGAAAAAAGTTCGAAAATTTAAAGAGTTTATAATTTTAAGTTTTAAACAACGCATTTAGAAAATAAATTGGTCCTTCCTTTAAAAAAATTCCAAAATAAAAATAAAACTGTTTTCCAAAAAAGTTTGAAATTCAAAAGTACGTTCCTAGAATTTTAAGAAATGTCAGGTTTTCAAAAATTTATTCATAAATTGAAAAAAAAATCATGTTTTATATTTTGTTCATATTATTAAAAAAATGTTCACGTTTTCATAATATGTTCGAGTTTAAAAAAAGCTAACAAATTTGAAAATGTTCACTTTCAAAAAATATTTACTTTTTTCAAAAAACATCACGTTCTCTATTTCAAAAACAAATTAAAATCTGTCGCAGCTTATAGTTCATATACGCCGCACTGCCTATATTGACACCTAATTTCAGGATATTCATAGGCTAGCGAGGAGGTTCGCAACTCGGTGGGTTCCGAGTTCGATCCCTCAGGCGCACTAAAATTTTGGAGATTATCGAGTTGTTCGCTCGCAACTGGGTCGGCCCAGTGGAGGGAACCCCTGTGCAGCACTCTCGTCCATTGAACGCAACACGCGTCGTACATGAACGAGGTCCCGTGCGGCAGCACGTACACCGCCATGCTGCACGGAGACTATTTGTCGCATTAGGCGAGACCGTAAACAACTCTCGCTGCAAGCTTCAACACTAACGGGCCGACCCACTCGCGTAAACTTCAAAGAAAATATTGAAAAGGAACAGGGCGGGATTGCAACAGTGCTTGCCACTGAGCTAGCGTCAGGATTCTTCACGTAACAGGGCGGGATGTAGTTGACGTGAAATGAGCCATGATTTCACTGGTTTTTTTTTCTTACGAGATGTTTCTTTTCTTTTCTCTTCTCCGTTTTTTGTTTTTTCATTCTTATTTTCATTTGTTTCTTCAATTTCCTTTCTCATTTCATTTTTTATTTTGGTTTATTTTATTTTATTTGGGTTTCAATTTTTTGGTTTTCTTTATTTTTTTGGTTTCCATTCTATTTTTTTTGTATATGTTAATAACATTTTTCTAATTCACGTTTAACATTTTCCATTACAGATTTGACATTTTTAATACGCAGTGAACTTTTTTTCTATACACATTTTAAATAATTTTCAAATGCTTGATTACCATTTTTCAGTTACAAGATTAACATTTTTATAATACAAGGTCAACATTTTTTCTATTAACTTTTAATATTTTTAAAATTCTTATGAACATTTTTCAGACGCAAGATTAATATTGTTTTAATGCACGGTCAACATTTTTTCGATACACATTTAAGATTTTCCAAATGCTTGTTTAACATTTTTAAAATACTTTTTCAGTATTTTTTTAAATGCTTGATTAATATATTCATATACATGATCAAAAGATTTCACAAATTTTTTGATACATGGTAAACATTTTTTCTATACACATTCAATAATTTTCAAACACTTGATTGACATTTTTTGAATACTTTTTAAACATTTCTTAAATACACGATCAACTTTTTTCACCTATTGTATATCTTTTCTATACATGGTCATCATTTTTTCTATACACATTTAACATTTTTCAAATGCATGATTAACATTTTTCAAAACAGTATCACAAGTATATTTTTAAATATACATGTTTAGAATTTTGGAAGTATAAACAAAAGTGAAAAATGAAATAAAAATAAAACAAAAGATCAAACAAATGAAAAAAGAGGCAGTGTCCTCGCGCGAGCTGCCCGTCCATTGAGGCCACTGCCTTCAGCGAGAGCTGACTCCATCATGCTTGCAGCGAGACAGTCGCTCCCGCCGTGCTGCGCATACGGGTTGGCATTGGGCCGGGGCCTGCGCTTGGGGTTTGGCGTGGCCGGCTTCTATTTTTTAAGTAATAATAAGGTCCTATTTCTCAAAAAAAAGTTAATAATAAGGTCCTTGTCTAAAAAAAAGGTACTAATAAGGCCCTTTAAGGCACAAAAAGTTCTACAGCTCTTGAAAACTGGTAGTCTTGGTACCAGCAGATCATAACAATCTCTGTTCGTTCAGAACAGCAATTACTTGACTACGTGTTCTCTGTTTTCATTTGAGTGTTTTGTATCCTACTGTTATAATACTAATACCAAAAACATATATACAGTTACCAGGAAGCACTTAATTCCACTACTTATGTACTCTTGTAGGTAAATGGGATCGTCCTTGGAAGAATTGACAAAAACCAACGTTCTGAGGCCAGCCAAACGATTGGTGGGGGAGTACCAAGCTCATCGCCTTCAGGATGAATTTGTTGTGGAAGATCATATAAAGATTCTAGTGAGATCCATGGCTAAAGATTTGGAGCGCCACCATGATCAAGGCCACTGCCTTGCAGCCTTCGACCACAGGAACATCCAAATAAACGATAAGGGCCGTGGTAAAATAACTGGTGTGGCTTATATTGAGAAGAGTGACGTCGACATTAAGAATAATTATCTGGATCTTCACAATGTTGTAAGAACATTTCAGTTTGAAGGAACAACTACCCAGAGAACGGAGAATGCTCTTATTACTGATGAGAAAAGAGTGCATTGGAAAGGAATATTTAATCCGCAACAATGTTGCTCTAATGCCGATTCAATTAAGGGTCCTTTTCTTCCAGACTGCTTACGAGCATGTGATGTTCTTCTTGCGAGATGATCCAGCGAAGCAGAAGAGGATTTTGGACAGGCTTCCTTATTTAAATAACTGGACTGATCTGCTAAGAGGCAACACACTCTTGGAAGCATCTCTTGCTCACAAGTCGCATGATAAAACTACAGCAGAGGGTTTTTTCACTTATTACAGAGATAGCAACAGCCACAGACTGGATCGGTGCCACCTCCTTCGTACCGTGGGATGCTACACGGCCAAACAATTCGAGATGAATCTCATGGTCGGATACCCCCTTTACTTGGCTATGCTGGAAGATTCGCTGGATAAAGAGGGGGAGTTGGAGAAGCTGGAAGTTCATGTGATGTTCTGATTCTGAAGACCGTTGTTCTTATCTGATCCCTAAGAAGTATTAAAGCTTCCCGGTTCTCCCTTGCTTGAGGGCAACTAGTTTTACTGCTTCTGTGGGATGATTAGGAAGTTACAGATGAAGGCATAAGCAATCCAGTTATCTCTGAATTGAGGGCTTCTGTAAAATGACTAGCAAGTTACTTTGAACTTGAAGGCACAGGCCAAATTTGTTGTAATGAAGTAGTAGTAGTAGCTATATATATGCCTTGAACCAACCTTGCTCTATCCCGAGGTCCTGCTGGTGGCCTGTGTTGGAGCATCTCGGGCTTCTCTTCGAAAGCTTTGGGTTGTCTCTTTTTTTTTTGTTTTTCGGTGTGGACTGTATTTGGCTTTGTAGTTGAACCATGTTTTTTTTTCAGTAGAAATCGGAGATGGATGCCTCTGTTTTATCAAGATAAATAAATTGACAGCAAGTCGGCCAAACAAAATTTTAATGTATCTATGATGGCACAAGTAATTTCTCTTATACTTCGCAGTTTTGAGCAAGTTGCAGAGGAGCTCTGCTGGCTGAAAGAAACATACTTGCAACTTGATATTCTCCTGGCTGAAGTGCTCTCTCGATTGGGATTCAGGGTTGGAAACTTGAAATGGCTCTTCTCTCCGGCAGCGTGCTGATCCTCCTCGCGCGACCGCCCGCGGTGCCACAGCTAGGCCACACGCAGGTTGCTAAGATGGTGTTGTCAGTTGTCACTCACTGTCGTGCTAGCTCTGTGCTGGGAGTGGAGTTCACGGGCTCTGTATTCGTAGCGGGCGCCGCTGTAGGTGGCGTAGTGGCACCAAGGTTGGCACGGCTACGTGGAGGGACGGCCCTGTAGCATGGGATGGCGGGTCGCCGCGTGCTACATGGGGTTTTAACAACCGGCACCATGCAACATTGACAACTTTCAGCGCCTCTGGACTCCACGTTGAGCACCGGTATCATGCATTCGGAGTATTTTCAGCATGACCATATCTGAACGATGTTGAGAGGAGCAAGAAGAAGACCAGCAGAGTATTTTTCAACATCCGACACTTGTGCGCCACTGGACATGGGTTTGCAACATTGACAGCTCTTCCACTCTTTTCAACATCCGAGTAGGCTCCGCTCCATGTCGCTTTAGTTTACAACAAAAAACTGCTGTCGTTGAGAGTCTTGTCCAAGTTTATGCGTGGCTGTTTTGGCCGCTTAGAGCAACTCTACTCGTTCGGCCCCCCAATGTATAGGCAGGCGCTATTTCGGGCGCTCGCCCGGCAATTTTTAGGCCATGGAGACGATCTAGGTCCCAGCCACGCCCTCAGGTGTCGTCCCCAAGGCGTCGTAAATTCAAACTTGTCCATTTCCGCTATTCAAAAAACGCCACAAGTCCGGCGATCAGCGTCACAAAGTCCCGGCGATCAATAAAAAGTTCGGCGTGCAAAAAGAAAGGACGCGTAGGCAATGCATCAAACGGCATCGGAGGAGTCGGCGTGCGCGGGCTGGTCGGCGCCGGCGTCGGCGCGGCTTCTGTGCTGGGCGTCGTGGAGGCATCATCGTTCGGGCTTGACGGCGGCGTTGGGGTCGGCGTGGGAGTTGGCACTGCCGTCGACGGCATCTGGTTCAGGATGAGGCCACGCTCCGCCAGATACCACGCCTTGACCTGCTCCTCGTTGGTCCGGAGCATGTCCCCCCCCATCAGGAAAGCCAGGTCGGTGTTTCTCTTCTTCGCGGTGACGTTGGTCCGGAGTAGGTCGAGCTTGACGGCGATGTTCGTCATCAACGCCGACCATCGCGCCTCGGTTTTCTCTTTCATCTGGGCGGCACGGGTCTGGGTGTCAGCGATATAGTGCTCGATGGACTCTTGCAGGCGCGCGGTAGCCGGCACGGCGTCCTTCGCCGACTTAGCTCGTTTGTTCCCGTTCGGGCGCCCATCGGACGCACCCGGCGTCGGCGTATTCGGCTTGTACGTCTCCTTGGCCTTGGCGAGGATGTGCCGGACTTCCGCCCACTTCTCACACTTCTCGATCCGGGAGAACACATGGAGGTACTTGAAATCTTGATCGGTGCTGCTGTCCTGGCGATACATGGCGAACGTCCGCACCAATTGCGCTGAGGAACAATAGTCGGTGGCGCACCACAGCGAAAGAATGAGGGAGAGAATGGCGTGTCATACCCGACCCTTGATGTTGGCGCCGCTCTCTGGGCGAGTCGCGATCTCCTCGACGATCCCATGCCATTTGTTGCACGTCATTTGGATGAGTGTCCAATGATCCGCCATGGCCTTCGAGCCGTGCTGCATGTGGATGCCCTTGAAGTAGGGGTCGACGAGTTTGCGCTCGTCGAACTCGGACTTGATGTGCTCCCAATACGTGTCAACGTTCTGGTTCTTGCCGGTGATCGGGTCGAGGCAGACGATTTTCCACGCTTCGGCGAGGCACTCGTCCTCTTTGGACGCCCACTTGACGCGCGGCTCGCTGGTCCTGGCCGCCCGCTTCTTCTTTTTCCCTTTTCTCGTCTGAGCAGGCGTCGGCTCTTCCTCCTCCCCTGGCTCCTCCTCGCCGTAGTCGAGCTCGCCGCCGCCACCGCAGAGAGACCGCCAGAGGTGCGCGGGTTCTAGGAGGAATTCAGGCTGCTCGGGGACTGGCTGGGCGGCACCTCCTCCGTGGTGCACCTCGGGTCCGGCAAGATGTGCATCTTCAGGTTCTTCGGCACTGTCCGTAGCCCCCTATCGATAGATCTGGGAAGAAGCCGGACCGTTTCATCGTCATCGCCGCCTTTGAGGTAGGTCCCGGCGACGAAAATGACAAAGAGACCAATATGGTGAAGCACAGGTCCAAACGTATCAAATTAGACAGACTTAATGGACATATAACATGGGTACTCTGATGTGTGTATCTGTTGTCCACATTTAGTAACATTGACAGTTATGTTTGTCCCTAGGAAAATACACGATTGATATAAGAAGTTGTCGCGAAAGTTCAATTTCATACATCAATTTAGAAACTCACACTTGGGTATATATGATGTTGCCACACGACGCTGACATGGCATGCCACATGTATGGATACCATGATGTAAATTTTTATCATATAAATCAACCTTCTCACCATGATATACGTTTTGTTCATACGAATTGTCATCTCCACTGTGTGTGGCATAGTCACTGTCACTGAATTGCTCACCCAGATCATTGATGTGACTGTAGCTGTCTTCTGAATGTTCATTTCTCCATGTGTGCGCTTTGTAGAAAGGCTTTAACATCATGCCATCTCTGATTGACGGTTCCGTGTTTATATAGCAGGGTCGCGACCTCCCTGATAGCGTACAAGGTTTGGTAGTTTGAGATACAACTTGTGCTACAAGAGATAGGATAGCGATAGAGAGAGTTGTTACAAAGAGATAAAAGGAGAATGCTAACAACCTAATCTATCTCTCCACCGTCGCGCCTGATGCCTTCTGTAATCGTGACAACCATTGGGTGCAATATGTTTAACACCCTCCCTTAATCACAACTCCATGAGATTGACATTACGTTTGAATTCATCAAAGTTCCTTGTAGGTAATGCCTTTGTGAAACCATTTGCAACCTGGTCTCTAGAGTGAACAAAACAAATCTCCAACTGTCGATTAGCAACTCGTTCTCTGACAAAGTGAAAATCGATCTCAATGTGTTTTGTTCTTGCATGGAACACAGGGTTAGCAGACAGATAGGTAGCACCAAGATTATCACACCATAAGCAGGGAACCTGTGTGGATTTTAGTCCAAGTTCTTTTAACATGGACTAAACCCAAATGATTTCTGATGTGGCATTTGCAAGTGCCTTGTACTCAACTTCTGTACTTGACCTAGACACAGTAGCCTGTTTCTTTGCACACCACGATATAAGGTTAGGTCCAAAAAATATTGCAAACCCACCAGTAGAACGTCTGTCATCCAGACATCCTGCCCAGTCTGAATCAGAAAAGGCACTAACAAGAGTAGATGAAGATCTGTTGAAGGCCAGTCCAAGATTCATGGTACCTTTCACATATCTCACTATACATTTTGCAGTTGTCCAGTGAACTTTGGTAGGTGCATGGAGAAACTGACATACTTTGTTAACAGCAAAGGAAATATCAGGCCTTGTCAATGTCAAGTATTGTAGTGCTCCTACTAAACTTCTGTAATTTGTACTATCAACTTGATTCAAAAGATCTCCTTCTATAAGAGACAATTTTTCTGAGCTGGATAGAGGAGTTGGTGAGGGCTTACATCCTTGAAGACTAGCTCTTCTTACCAGATCAGTAGCATACTTTTCCTAAGCGAGATGAAGACCATCATCATGTTTCCTGACTTCAATCCCTAGGAAGAAATGCAAATCTCCCAAATCCTTGAGAGCAAACTCAACACTCAAATCTTTCAGTAATCCTGTCACTGCTTTGTCAGATGAGCTTGTGACAATAATATCATCAACATATATGAGAACAAATATGGATGTATTGAACTTATTGTAAATAAATAGTGACATGTCAGACTTGGAGGAAACAAAACCAAGTGCCTGCACCTTCTGACTTAAGCGCGAGTACCATGCTCTAGGGGCCTGCTTGAGTCCATATAAAGCTTTGTCAAGTTTGCACACATGATATGGTGAGCTTTTGTTTACAAACCCAGGAGGTTGTCTCATGTACACTTCCTCTTCCAGAACACCATGAAGGAACGCATTCTGTACATCTAGCTGTCTAAGGCACTATCCCCTGGAAACAGCAATAGACAACACAAGACAAATAGTAGCAGCCTTAACAACATGACTAAAGGTTTCCTCATAATCTATACCATATCGTTGTTTGAATCCTTTTGCAACAAGTCTGGCTTTGTAGCGGTCTATGGTTCCATCAGATTTCCTTTTAATTCTAAAAACCCACTTGCAATCAATTAAGTTTTTACCTTGCTATGGAGGAACCAAGTGTCATTTTTTTGTAGTGCCATGTATTCTTCTTCCATGGCTTCCTTCCACAGGGGATCACTAAGGGCTTCTTCAACCGTGTTGGGTTCACCTGAAGAACAAGCGACGAGAGCAAATTTGGTTTTATAGTTTATATGCTGAATTACCCCTTTTCGGAGCCGTGTGTGTGGCTGTACAGGAGATGCAACAGAAGGCCGTGGCGCAGAAGATCATGTCCTCATTCGCGAAGCAGATCCCCCTGACGCAGGTGCAGCCCCGTCAGGTGCGCCCGGATTCTCTGTGGCGTCAGGACATGGCAAGTGTGGTAGAGATGGTGCAGAGGATCCCGAGCCAGATCCAGCGCCTACCGCACCCTCATCATTGCCAGATGATTGCACGGGGCCAGCAGGATCAGCGTCGGATCGCGAGCCCGTGGGCCCGGACGAATCAACGCCGGTGGGCGCGCGTGCCGTTTGTCATCGCTCATAGTAGCGGGGCCCTCCTGGTGCCCAGCGACTCTCAAGCAGCTGCGAGTCGTCCGCGGATTAGTGTGGCTCGGCACTCGTGCGGGGGCGAGTTGGAGAGCGTCGCGCGACAGCCGCTGGTTCGCTGCTATCACATCTGGCAGGTGACGTGGTTTCCTGCGAGATGTTGCCTCTATGCGATGCGGATCCTGGGTCAGATCTCCTAGGCAGATTCTGCGGCAATGATCCCAAGGAGGATCTGTCCCCCAATGGTGGACACATAAAATGTTGCCCTTTTGGACTGATTTCGTGACCGTTTCGATCGTTTC
The DNA here is from genome assembly GCF_002162155.2 of Triticum dicoccoides. Classification (NCBI taxonomy): domain Eukaryota; kingdom Viridiplantae; phylum Streptophyta; class Magnoliopsida; order Poales; family Poaceae; genus Triticum; species Triticum dicoccoides. The sequence continues at coordinate 53,631,576 of NC_041390.1, read as the reverse complement.
CTTCGTCATTTTCTCCGCTTAGTGCATCTGCATCTGTATCACAACAAAGCTCATGCAGATGGTTATGAGGATTAGTCAATGTATGGTCATCACAATTATTTCCCCCTTGAGCTAATCCGATGATTTGAGGTGGAAGAAGTAGGATTTCTTGGTGAAGGAGAGCGCCGGCATTTAGATGGAGACCAGCAAATGGGAATTTGGTCTCATCAAAAACCACACCGCGAGAAATATAGACACGACTAGTGGACACATCAAGACATTTAACACCTTTGTGCTGTGCACTGTATCCTATGAACACACATTGTTTTGAGCAAAACATAAGCTTGCGATTATTATAAGGTTGAAGGTTCGGCTAGTAGACGCATCCAAACACACGAAGAGAGGTGTAGTCTGGTTTGATGTTGAGAAGCCGTTCCATGGGGGTTTCATTGTTGATAACATGACAGGGAAGCATGTTTATGATGTGAACGGCAGTGAGGAACGCCTCATCCCAAAATTTGAGAGGCATGGAGGCACCCGCAAGAAGAGCTCAACCAACCTCTACAATATGCCGATGTTTATGTTCGGCCGACCCATTCTGTTGATGGGTGTGAGGATAGGACACATGATGAGAGATTCCAATTTCTTGAAAGAAAGAGTTCAACTTCTCATATTCGCCCCCCCAATCGGATTGGAGGGCAATGATTTTTCTATCGAATTTTCATTCAACGAATGATTGGAAATTTCTAAAAACTTGGAACACATCGGATCGTGTTTTTAAGAGATAGATCCAGGAATATTTGCTATAGTCATCTATGAAACTAATGTAATATGTGTGTCTACCAACAGAAGAAGGGGCAGGCCCCCACACATCGGAAAAATGAGTTGTAAAGGTTGAGTAGAAACACTTGTCAAAATTGGATAAGGCAATTGATGACTTTTAGCTCGCTGACAAGAATCACAAATAGTTTCGATATCACGCTCTCCAACATATGGGAGCTTATTTTTCCTAAGCACACGTTGAACTAAAGTAAAAGCTGCATGTCCTAATCTATCATGCCATCGTGTTAAAGACACTTTGGTGGCACTAAAAGCTTGTTTATTGAATCTTCTGATCTCCAGAATCAAAGGGTAGAGCCCACGAACACATCTACCTTGATAGAGCACCTTGTTCGTTGCCTGATCCTTGATCAAAAAGAAGTAAGGGTGAAATTCAAGAAAGACATGATTATCAAGGACAATACGATGGACAGAAAGGAGACTTTTTGAGGCACTGGGAACATGCAATATTCTTCTAAGATGAATTTTTCTGCTAGGATTTTTTATAATTGAGTGACCAACATGACGAATCTTCATACCTTCTCCACTTGCAGTGTGGATGTGGTCTTGACCGCGGTACTTCTCCCTCATGGTCACCTTCTCGAGTTCACCAGTGATGTGGTTTGTAGCACCACTATCAACATACCAGTTGGTGTCCACTCCATATGACCCGTCCGCTGCTCCGGCCACCTTCTCATCTTGTGATGAGTCGTCCTCATCTTCTTCATATCCGTACCAAAAATCCTTAGCCGAGTGGCCAGGTTTGCCGCAGATCTGACAGCGGATGGCATCTGGGCGTGATTTGCTGGAGGAGTTGGAGTTCATGCGGCGGCCCCTGTTGTTGTTGGAGGAGGGCCTGCCATTGCCGTTGCTATTGCCGCAGGAGTTGTTGCTGTTGCCTTGACCACCGGTGTTCCAGCCCCTGCCGCGCGGCGGTCCTTGATGGCGAGAGCCGCCCCCACGACCACGCATGGCTGTGTTGGCCAAGGACTTGAACCCTCCGCCATGCACGCCCTGATAGAGGGCAGCCCTCTGGTCAAAGTTTTGGGGAACGTAGTATTTCAAAAAAATCCTACGATCACGCAAGATCTATCTAGGAGATGCATAGCAATGAGAGGGGAGAGCGTGTCCACGTACCCTCGTAGACCGAAAGCGGAAGCGTTAAGTAACACGGTTGATGTAGTCGAACATCTTCGCGATCCAACCGATCAAGTACTGTCACGCGGTGACATCTGGAGTCCTGCCTAGCCTGCTACAGCCCGGGTTCCCGGAGTCCTGTTAGCCCAGTGCTACAGCCCGGATTCACACGCTGCTGACCGACATGCTCGATGGTGATTCATGTATGCCTGTCCCCGTGAGTTTGTGCCGCTTTGGGTTCACGACTAGCCATGTCGGCCCGGGTTCTCTGTCATATGGATGCTAGCGACACTATCATATACGTGAGCCAAAAGGCGCAAACGGTCCCGGGCCATGGTAAGGCGACACCCGTGGGAATACCGTGCGTGAGGCCGCAAAGTGATATGAGGTGTTACAGGCTAGATCAGTGTGACTTGGAATCGGGGTCCTGACAGCATTGGCATCAGAGCCGGACTGTCTGTAGGTTCGTTGAGCCAAACTGGTCGATGTCGAGTCTAGAAATGATTTAGTTATATGTAGGGGAATTGATTGTGGGAGGGAACGTAAGGCTCTTTTACTCCTTTACCTTATGCCCTCTAATCTGAGTCATTCTCTTCTCATTCTACGTGGGTTAAGGACTAGGCTCTCTTCTCTCTATCAGGTTCACGTGTTACTAATCCGTAGTAACTTATAGGATTGTTGGTTACAAGCCTCAGTTCAGTTTCTAATACTTTTAGTATGTTGTCAGTTGAACCAGAACCTTGATATGATGATGTTGAGTGGTTTTGCCAACTGTTGTGAATGTCTCAAATCTTTTTCTGAGCATTTACAGCCGTTATGCTGTCTGATTTCTCCTAGAAAATTCTAATGCCTTTGCATTATTTCGTGCTTTCAGATGGCCACCCATTCACAGAATCAAGTAGTCCGTCTGACTCGGTGCCTTGATGTACCTGGTCACATGGCCATGCTGGTCCGAGTGATGGTCGAGACAGGCTATCGATGGTATCCTGAGTATACCTCGAGGAGCAGTTTCGAGACTTCAATCAGAGCCAATACGTTTGTACAATCAGGATATACCCTTCTTATCCTGGAGCTACTAAGCCCCTCCATTGCTCTTATGGACTTGGGGTTACTGTCGAGATGTTCGTGCAGGACACAGCTTACTCGATGATGACTATCATACGAGCCACAACTGCCTTGCTTCGAAACATCGATTTCCGCTACATGCCAGCATCACTCCCTAGGGCACAAGGGTACTATCAAGCTATGTACTGTGACTCTACACATGAGGATTCACTACTCTGCACCACCGCCGAGATGCTTGAGGACAAGGACCGTGAAAATCGTGCCTTGCGAATGGAGCTCTTCAACTCTCGTTCTAACCACTGGGCCACTTTGACACGGTTTGCACCTGCCGTGTAGGCTGGATACATGGACATGAGGGACCTGTACCCCGTGCGGTCTTGTTTGCCAGATTGTATGGACTGGCGTGATGTAGGAGGCATCACCCCTCCCCGTGGACCCCATCTGCCACCGTTTGTTGGACCAAGGCCACATTCGAGTCCCTATGGACCGCAAGCTCCACAGGACCAACTGTTTCCAGATGATCATGTTCAGCTCCCAGGACATGGTGGTGATCCCTATGAAGATTACTACAGAAACGTCTGAGTTAGTAGTAGCTTCACTAGTATTGTAATAGTCGTATCCTCCATAGTCCTGCGTGACTCGTGGAATACGACTTGGTGTGTATCACGTTCCGGAGGTGTAGAAAAATAATGTATAGGAGCTTGGAATGCCTCCGATGAGATGTAACTGAAGGAAATATGCCCTAGAGGCAATAATAAAGTTATTATTTATTTCCTTATATCATGATAAATGTTTATTATTCATGCTAGAATTGTATTAAACGGAAACATAATACATGTGTGAATACATAGACAAACAGAGTGTCACTAGTATGCCTCTACTTGACTAGCTCGTTAATCAAAGATGGTTATGTTTCCTAACCATGAACAAAGAGTTGTTGTTTGATTAACGGGATCACATCATTAGTTGAATGATCTGATTGACATGACCCATTCCATTAGCTTAGCACCCGATCGTTTAGTATGTTGCTATTGCTTTTCTTCATGACTTATACATGTTCCTATGACTATGAGATTATGCAACTCCCGTTTACCGGAGGAACACTTTGGGTACTACCAAACGTCACAATGTAACTGGGTGATTATAAAGGAGTACTACAGGTGTCTCCAATGGTAGATGTTGGGTTGGCGTATTTCGAGATTAGGATTTGTCACTCCGATCGTCGGAGAGGTATCTCCGGGCCCTCTCGGTAATGCACATCACTTAAGCCTTGCAAGCAGTACAACTAATGAGTTAGTTGCGAGATGATGTATTACGGAACAAGTAAAGAGACTTGCCGGTAACGAGATTGAACTAGGTATTGGATACCGACGATCGAATCTCGGGCAAGTAACATACCGATGACAAAGGGAACAACGTATGTTGTTATGCGGTCTGACCGATAAAGATCTTCGTAGAATATGTAGGAGCCAATATGGGCATCCAGGTCCCGCTATTGGTTATTGACCGGAGACGTGTCTCGGTCATGTCTACATTGTTCTCGAATCGTAGGGTCCGCACGCTTAACGTTACGATGACAGTTATTATGAGTTTATGCATTTTGATGTACCGAAGGTTGTTCGGAGTCCCGGATGTGATCACGGACATGACGAGGAGTCTCGAAATGGTTGAGACGTAAAGATTGATATATTGGAAGCCTATGTTTGGACATCGGAAGTGTTCCGGGTGAAATCGGGATTTTACCGGAATACCGGGAGGGTTACCGGAACCCCCCGGGAACCAAATGGGCCTTATTGGGCCCAAGTGGAAAGGCGAAAGGGGCTGCCATGAAGGGCTACACGCCTCCCCCTTCCCCTAGTCCTATTAGGACTAGGGAAGGTGGCCGGCCACCCCCTCTCTCTTTCCCCCCCTTGGGGAGTCCTAGTTGGAATAGGATTGGAGGGGGAGTCCTACTCCCGGTGGGAGTAGGACTCCTCCTGGCGCGCCCCTTGGCTGGCCACACCCTCCCCCCTTGGCCCCTTTATATACGGGGGCAGGGGGCACCTCTAGACACACAAGTTGATCATTGAGATCGTTCCTTAGCCGTGTGCGGTGCCTCCTGCCACCATATTCCACCTCGGTCATATCGTTGTAGTGCTTAGGCGAAGCCCTGCGTCGGTAGAACATCAAGATCGTCACCACGCCGTCGTGCTGACGGAACTCTTCCTCGACGCTTTGCTGGATCGGAGCCCGAGGATCGTCATCGAGCTGAACGTGTGCTAAGAACTCGGAGGTGCCGGAGTAACGGTGCTTGGATCGGTCAGATCGGGAAGAAGACGTACGACTACTTCCTCTACGTTGTGTCAACGCTTCCGTTGCGATCTACAAGGGTACGTAGATCATACTCTCCCCTCGTTGCTATGCATCACCATGATCTTGCGTGTGCGTAGGAATTTTTTTGAAATTACTACGTTCCCCAACAGTGGCATCCGAGCCTAGGTTTTATGGTTTGATGTTATTTGCACGAGTAGAACACAAGTGTGTTGTGGACGATATAAGTCATACTGCCTACCAGCATGTCATACTTTGGTTCAGCGGTATTGTTGGACGAGACGACCCGGACCAACCTTACGCGTACGCTTACGCGAGACCGGTTCCCTCGACGTGCTTTGCACATAGATGGCTTGCGGGCGACTGTCTCTCCAACTTTAGTTGAACCGAGTGTGGCTACGCCCGGTCCTTGAGAAGTTTAATACGGAGTCTATTTGACAAACTATCGTTGTGGTTTTGATGCGTAGGTAAGATGAGTTCTTGCTTAAGCCCGTAGCAGCCACGTAAAACTTGCAACAACAAAGTAGAGGACGTCTAACTTGTTTTTGCAGGGCATGTTGTGATGTGATATGGTCAAGGCATGATGCTAAATTTTATTGTATGAGATGATCATGTTTTGTAACCGAGTTATCGGCAACTGGCAGGAGCCATATGGTTGTCGCTTTATTGTATGCAATGCAATCGCGATGTAATGCTTTACTTTATTACTAAGCGGTAGTGATAGTCGTGGAGGCATAAGATTGGCGAGATGACAACGATGCTACGATGGAGATCAAGGTGTCGCGCCGGTGACGATGGTGATCATGACGTTGCTTCGGAGATGGAGATCACAAGCACAAGATGATGATGGCCATATCATATCACTTATATTGATTGCATGTGATGTTTATCTTTTTATGCATCTTATCTTGCTTTGATTGACGGTAGCATTATAAGATGATCTCTCACTAAATTATCAAGAAGTGTTCTCCCTGAGTATGCACCGTTGCCAAAGTTCGTCGTGCCCAGACACCACGTGATGATCGGGTGTGATAAGCTCTATGTCCATCTACAACGGGTGCAAAACAGTTGCACACGCGGAATACTCAGGTTATACTTGACGAGCCAAGCATATACAGATACGGCCTCGGAACACGGAGACCGAAAGGTCGAGCGTGAATCATATAGTAGATATGATCAACATAACGATGTTCACCATTGAAAACTACTCCATCTCACGTGATGATCGGTTATGGTTTAGTTGATTTGGATCACGTGATCACTTAGAGGATTAGAGGGATGTCTATCTAAGTGGGAGTTCTTAAGTAATATGATTAAATTGAACTTAAATTTATCATGAACTTAGTCCTGGTAGTATTTTGCAAATCATGTTGTAGATCAATAGCTCGCGTTGTTGCTTCCCTGTGTTTATTTTGATATGTTCCTAGAGAAAATTATGTTGAAATATGTTAGTAGCAATGATGCAGATTGGATCCGTGATCTGAGGTTTATCCTTATTGCTGCACAGAAAAATTATGTCCTTGATGCACCGCTAGGTGACAGACCTATGGCAGGAGCAGATGCAGACGTTATGAACGTTTGGCTAGCTCAATATGATGACTACTTGATAGTTTAAGTGCACCATACTTAACGGCTTAGAATCGGGACTTCAAAGACGTTTTGAACGTCATGGACCATATGAGATGTTCCAGGAGTTGAAGTTAATATTTCAAGCAAATACCCGAGTTGAGAGATATGAAGTCTCCAACAAGTTCTATAGCTAAAAGATGGAGGAGAATCGCTCAACTAGTGGGCATGTGCTCAGATTGTCTGGGTACTACAATCGCTTGAATCAAGTGGGAGTTAATCTTCCAGATAAGACACTGATTGACAGAATTCTCTAGTCACCATCACCAAGTTAGTAGAACTTCGTGATGAACTATAATATGCAAGGGATAACGGAAACAACTCCCAAGCTCTTCGTGATGCTGAAATCAACGAAGGTAGAAATCAAGAAAAACATCAAGTGTTGATGGTTGACAAGACCACTAGTTTCAAGAAAAGGGAAAAGGGAAGAAGGGGAACTTCAAGAAGAACGTCAAGCAAGTTGCTGCTCAAGTGAAGAAGCCCAAGTCTGGTCCTAAGCCTGAGACTAAGTGCTTCTACTGCAAAGGGACTGGTCACTGGAAGCGGAACTACCCCAAGTGATTGGCGGATAAGAAGGATGGCAAAGTGAACATAAGTATATTTGATATACATGTTATTGATGTGTACTTTACTAGTGTTTATAGCAAACCCTCAGTATTTGATACTAGTTCAGTTGCTAAGATTAGTAACTCGAAACGGGAGTTGCAGAATAAACAGAGACTAGTTAAGGGTGAAGTGATGATGTGTGTTGGAAGTGGTTCCAAGATTGATATGATCATCATCGCACACTCCCTATACTTTCGGGATTAGTGTTGAACCTGAATAAGTGTTATTTGGTATTTGCGTTGAGCATGAATATGATTTGATCATGTTTATTGTAATAAGGTTATTCATTTAAGTAAGAGAATAAATTGTTGTTCTGTTTACATGAATAAAACATTATATGGTTACACACCCAATGAAAATAGTTCGTTGGATCTCGATCGTAGTGATACACATAATCATAATATTGAAACCAAAAGATGCAAAGTTGATAATGATAGTGCAACTTATTTGTGGCACTGCCATTTAGGTCATATTGGTGTAAAGAGCATGAAGAAACTCCATGCTGATGGGATTTTGGAATCACTTGATTATGAATCGCTTGATGCTTGCGAACCATGCCTCATGGGCAAGATGACTAAGACTCCGCTCTCCGGGGCGAGCAACTGACTTATTGGAAATAATACATACTGATGTATGCGGTCCGATGAGTGTTTAGGCTCACGGCAAGTATCGTTATTTTCTGAACTTCACAGATGATTTGAGCAGATATGGGTATATCTACTTGATGAAACATAAGTCTGAAACATTTGAAAAGTTCAAAAGAATTTCAGAGTGAAGTGAAAAATCATCATGACAAGAAAATAAAGTTTCTGCGATCTGATCACGGAGACAAATATTTGAGTTACGAGTTTGGTATTCAATTAAAACAATGTGGAATAGTTTCACAAACTCATGCCACATGGAACACCACAGCATAATGGTGTGTCCGAACATCATAACCGTACTTTATTGGATATAGTGCAATCTATGATGTCTCTTACCGATCTACCACTATCGTTTTGGGGTTATGCATTAGAGACAGCTGCATTCACGTTAAATAGGGCACCATCTAAATCCGTTGAGATGACACCATGTGAACTATGGTTTGGCAAGAAACCTAAGCTGTTGTTTCTTAAAGTTTGGGGTTGCGATGCTTATATGAAAAAGTTTCATCCTGATAAGCTCAAACTCAAATCGGAGAAGTGCGTCTTCATAGAATATCCAAAGGAAACTATTGGATACACCTTCTATCACAGATCCGAAGGCAAGACTTTTGTTGCTAAATTCGGAAACTTTCTAGAGAAGGAGTTTCTCTCGAAAGAAGTGAGTGGGAGGAAAGTAGAACTTGACGAGGTAACTGTACCTGCTCCCTTATTGGAAAGTAGTACATCACAGAAAACTGTTTCTGCGAGACCTACACCAATAAGTGAGGAAGCTAATGATGATGATCATGGAACTTTAGATCAAGATACTACTGAACCTCGTAGATCAACCAGAGTAAGATCCGCGCCAGAGTGGTACGGTAATCCTGTTCTGGAAGTCATGCTACTAGATCATGATGAACCTACGAACTATGAAGAAGCGATGGTGAGCCCAGATTCCGCAAAGTGGCTTGAAGCCATGAAATCTGAGATATGATCCATGTATGAGAACAAAGTATGGACTTTGGTTGACTTGCCCGATGATCGGCAAGCCATAGAAAATAAATGGATCTTCAAGAGGAAGACGGACGCTGATAGTAGTGTTACTATCTACAAAGCTAGAATTGTCGCAAAAAGGTTTTCGACAAGTTCAAGGTGTTGACTACGATGAGATTTTCTCACTCGTATCTATGCTTGAGTCTGTCTGAATCATGTTAGTAATTGCCGCATTTTATGAAATCTGGCAAATGGATAAACAAAACTGCATTCCTTAATGAATTTATTAAAGAAGAGTTGTATATGATGCAACAGAAGGTTTTGTCAATCCGAAAGGTGCTAACAAAATGTGCAAGCTCCAGCGATCCATCTGTGGACTGGTGCAAGCATCTCGGAGTTGGAATATACGCTTTGATGAGTTGATCAAAGCATATAGTTTTATACAGACTTACGGTGAAGCCTGTATTTACAAGAAAGTGAGTGGGAGCACTACAGCATTTCTGATAAGTATATGTGAATGACATATTGTTGATCGGAAATAATGTAGAATTATTCTGTAAAGCATAAAGGAGTGTTTGAAAGGAGTTTTTCAAAGAAAGACTTCGGTAAAGCTGCTTACATATTGAGCTCCAAGATCTATAGAGATAGATCAAGACGCTTGATAAGTTTTTCAATGAGTGCATACCTTGACAAGATTTTGAAGTAGTTCAAAATGGAACAGTCAAAGAAAAGGTTTCTTGCCTGTGTTACAAGGTGTGAAGTTGAGTAAGACTCAAAGCCCGACCACGGCAGAAGATAGAAAGAGAATGAAAGTCATTCCCTATGCCTTGGCCATAGGTTCTATAAAGTATGTCATGCTGTATACCAGATCTATTGTATACCCTGCACTGATTTGGCAAGGGAGTACAATAGTGATCTAGGAGTAGATCACTGGACAACGGTCAGAATTATCCTTAGTGAAATAAAGGATATGTTTCTCGATTATGGACGTGACAAAAAGGTTCGTCGTAAAGGGTTACATCGATGCAAGTTTTTGACACTGATCCAGATGATTCTAAGTCTCGGTCTAGATACATATTGAAAGTGGGAGCAATTAGCTAGAGTAGCTCCATGCAGGGCATTGTTGACATAGAAATTTGCAAAATACATGTGGATCTGAATGTGACAGACCCGGCGACTAAAATTATCTCACAAGCAAACATGATCACACCTTAGTACTGTTTGGGTGTTAATCACATAGATATGTGAACTAGATTACTGACTCTAGTAAACCCTTTGAGTGTTGGTCACATGACGATGTGAACTATGGGTGTTAATCACATGGTGATGTGAACAATTGCTGTTAAATCACATGGCGATGTGAACTAGATTATTGACTCTAGTGCAAGTGGGAGACTGAAGGAAATATGCCCTAGAGGCAATAATAAAGTTATTATTTATTTCCTTATATCATGATAAATGTTTATTATTCATGCTAGAATTGTATTAACCGGAAACATAATACATGTGTGAATACATAGACAAACAGAGTGTCACTAGTATGCCTCTACTTGACTAGCTCGTTAATCAAAGATGGTTATGTTTCCTAACCATGAACAAAGAATTGTTGTTTGATTAACGGGATCACATCATTAGTTGAATGATCTGATTGACATGACCCATTCCATTAGCTTAGCACCCGATCGTTTAGTATGTTGCTATTGCTTTTCTTCATGACTTATACATGTTCCTATGACTATGAGATTATGCAACTCCGGTTTACCGGAGGAACACTTTGGGTACTACCAAACGTCACAACGTAACTGGGTGATTATAAAGGAGTACTACAGGTGTCTCCAATGGTAGATGTTGGGTTGGCGTATTTCGAGATTAGGATTTGTCACTCCGATCGTCGGAGAGGTATCTCTGGGCCCTCTCGGTAATGCACATCACTTAAGCCTTGCAAGCAGTACAACTAATGAGTTAGTTGCGAGATGATGTATTACGGAACGAGTAAAGAGACTTGCCGGTAACGAGATTGAACTAGGTATTGGATACCGACGATCGAATCTCGGGCAAGTAACATACCGATGACAAAGGGAACAACGTATGTTGTTATGCGGTCTGACCGATAAAGATCTTCGTAGAATATGTAGGAGCCAATATGGGCATCCAGGTCCCGCTATTGGTTATTGACCGGAGACGTGTCTCGGTCATGTCTACATTGTTCTCGAACCGTAGGGTCCGCACGCTTAATGTTACGATGAAAGTTATTATGAGTTTATGCATTTTGATGTACCGAAGGTTGTTCGGAGTCCCGGATGTGATCACGGACATGACGAGGAGTCTTGAAATGGTCGAGACGTAAATATTGATATATTGGAAGCCTATGTTTGGACATCGGAAGTGTTCCGGGTGAAATCGGGATTTTACCGGAATACTGGGAGGGTTACCGGAACCCCCCGGGAACCAAATGGGCCTTATTGGGCCCAAGTGGAAAGGTGAAAGGGGCTGCCATGAAGGGCTGCGCGCCTCCCCCCTTCCCCTAGTCCTATTAGGACTAGGGAAGGTGGCCGGCCACCCCCTCTCTCTTTCCCCCCCTTGGGGAGTCCTAGTTGGAATAGGATTGGAGGGGGAGTCCTACTCCCGGCGGGAGTAGGACTCCTCCTAGCGCGCCCCTTGGCTGGACGCACCCTCCCCCCTTGGCCCCTTTATATACGGGGGCAGGGGGCACCTCTAGACACACAAGTTGATCATTGAGATCGTTCCTTAGCCGTGTGCGGTGCCTCGTGCCACCATATTCCACCTCGGTCATATCGTTGTAGTGCTTAGGCGAAGCCCTGCATCGGTAGAACATCAAGATCGTCACCACGCCGTCATGCTGACGGAACTCTTCCTCGACGCTTTGCTGGATCGGAGCCCGAGGATCGTCATCGAGCTGAACGTGTGCTAAGAACTCGGAGGTGCCGGAGTAACGGTGCTTGGATCGGTCGGATCGGGAAGAAGACGTACGACTACTTCCTCTACGTTGTGTCAACGCTTCCGTTGCGATCTACAAGGGTACGTAGATCATACTCTCCCCTCGTTGCTATGCATCACCATGATCTTGCGTGTGCGTAGGAAATTTTTTGAAATTACTACGTTCCCCAACAGTAACGTCTTTCACCGTAGTTGTACTCTAGCTTGGGCTTGTACCAAACTATGTACAGTGTGTATGACCGATGGTATATATATGGCAGTTTCTATATTACCATGTCATGCAAATGAACATCTGAGCATTCCATGTTATCCATTACATTCCACACTTCCTTGCCAAGATTGTGCCATCCTTGTCTAAACCGTTGTCTTGTTTTTCCTAGGATGGTCAACACCCGCAGCAACCCTGCTGCCCCGGAACAGGGTGAAGCCAGTGCAGCTAGGGATGAGAATCTGCCTCACCCGCCTTCTCTGGCCAAAGTTATGCTGGAGGCAGAAAGAAACAAGCGTGAGACTAACCGCTTGCTGGAGTAGATTGAGCAGAATACTGCACGTCAACAGAGGAACGACTTGGTGTCAATCATTGACTTTGTCAAGTTGTACCCACCGAAGTTTAATCATTCCGTTGAGCCCCTCGATGCGGATGATTGGCTTCGCAGCATCACCCACAAGCTACATTTGCCAACGTAGCCGAAGCTGATAAGGTTACCTACGCTGCCTATCACCTCGAAGGCCCTGCTAGCCTTTGGTGGGAAAACTTTGCGAGGCTATGCTCCCGGCTGGTCAAATCACTACTTGGGCTGAATTCAGTGAGGCTTTCCGTGAGCATCACATTCCGGAGGGTCTCATGGATCGTAAGCGGGAAGAATTCTGCAATTTCACCCAAGGCAGATTGACCGTGGATGCATACAGCCGTGAGTTTGGTAATCTGGCATGTTATGCTCCTGAAGAGGTATCCACCGACGCCAAGAAGAAGGCAAGGTTCCGCAAGGGACTTAGCCCCGAGCTTCGCCGTGATCTCTGTCTGCACGAGTGCACCTCCTTCCAGAAGCTGGTCAATAAGGCCATCAGTGTTGAGACAGGTCAGACTGACTATGATGCCTCACGCAAGCACTCCCGTGACTTTGGTTCTTCATCCGGCTCTGGATCTCAGAAGCGTCGGGTGTGGATTCCAAACACAACTCTGCCACCCAGGTTCACTCCGAGGACATCCTTTGAGGCGCCTCTCCCCAACCAGCAGTTCGCACCGCCGAAGACCTATGGTGGTCCCGCTGCTAATGCTTCTCCATGCCCCAATGTTGTGACATGTTTCAAGTGTGGAGAGCCGGGTCACTACAGTCGAGAGTGTCCCCAGAACAACCCCAATCAGCCTGGAAAGTCCGTTGGTCGTGGTAAGCCAGAGGGAAAGACTTACGCCAAGCCAGCCACCACTGCATGTGGTCATGTCAACTATGTCTCAGCTGAGGAGACTCATGATGATCCTAACGTCGTCTTTGGTACACTTCTTGTTAATTGCCATCCGGCATCTGTTCTTTTCGATATTGGAGCATCTCATTCATTTATCTCTGAGAGCTATGCTCGATTGCACAACACCACATTTTGTGACATGCCCACCTCGATGGTAATTCAAACCCATGGTTCTAAGTGGCAAACCTCTAGGATAAGCCATGGGAATGAAATTCTTGTCGACAGATTGGTCTTCCTTGCATCACTAATAGCTCTCAAGTCCTCGGACATAAATATTATCTTGGGTATGGACTGGATGTCAGCCCATTATGCTAAGATTGATTGTGCCACTAGAACTGTTCAACTTACTCACCCATCGGGCAAGACAGGCAATGTCTTAACTTGAGTGTCTAAGCGTCAGCTCTACTCCCTAAATGCCAACCCCCTTCCAGACCTTGAAGATATTCCGGTATTCCGTGACTTCCCAGATGTCTTTCCAGAAGAACTGCCAGATGTTCCACCTGACAGGGATGTCGAGTTCGTGATAGACCTTGTTCCAGGAACTGTCCCAATCTCTAGAAGACCCTATAAGATGGCACCCCTAGAACTAGCCGAGCTTAAGAAACAACTCGGTGAGTCCTTGAAAAGGGGTTTTATCCGTCCTAGTTCTTCTCCGTGGGCTTGCCCCGTCCTCTTCGTCAAGAAGAAGGATGGAACGGATCGGATGATTGTAGATTACCGACCTGTCAACTTGGTCCCTACTACGTCCATTTTGCATCATGCTTTTATATTGATATTTATTGCATTATGGGCTGCTATTTCGCATTATGTCACAATACTTACGGCTATTCTCTCTTATTTTACAAGGTTTACACAAGGAGGGAGAATGCTGGCAGCTGGAATTCTGGGCTGGAAAAGGAGCAAATATTAGAGACCTATTCTGCACAACTCCAAAAGTCCTGAAACTCCACGGAATACCTTATAATAAATAATGAAAAATCCTCGCCAAAGATGAAGACCAGGGGGCCCACACCCTTTCCACGAGGGTGGGGGGTGCGCCCCTACCTCGTGGGCCCCCTGGTGGCTGTCCGATGACCATCTTCTGCTATATGAAGTCTTTCGTCTAGAAAAAAACCAGAGGCAACCTTTTGGGACGAAACTCCGCCGCCACGAGGTGGAACCTTGGCGGAACCAATCTAGGGCTCCGGCAGAGCTGTTTTGCCGGGGAAACTTCCCTCCCGGAGGGGGAAATCATCGCCATCGTCATCACCAACGCTCCTCTCATCGGGAGATGGCAATCTCCATCAACACCTACATCAGCACCATCTCATCTCAAAACCCTAGCTCATGTCTTGTACCCAATTCCCGTCTCCAAGTCCGGGATTGGTGCTAGTAGGTTGCTAGTAGTGTTAATTACTCCTTGTAGTTGATGCTAGTTGGTTTAATTGGTGGAAGATCATATGTTCAGATCCTTTATGGATATTATTACCCCTCTGATTATGAACATGAATATGCTTTGTGAGTAGTTAGGTTTGTTCCTGAGGACAAGGGAGAAGTCTTGCTATTAGTAGTCATGTGAATTTGGTATTCGTTCGATATTTTGATGAGATGTATGTTGTCTAGCTTCTAGTGGTGTTATGTGAACGACGACTACATAACACTTCACCACTATTTGGGCCTAGAGGAAGGCATTGGGAAGTAATAAGTAGATGATGGGTTGCTAGAGTGATAGAAGCTTAAACCCTAGTTTATGCGTTGCTTCGTAAGGGGCTGATTTGGATCCATATGTTTCATGCTATGGTTAGGTTTACCTTAATACTTTTGTTGTAGTTGCAGATGCTTGCGATAGAGGTTACACCCAAGCACCGGTCTACCCACATGTCAAATTATCAAAGTACCGAACACGAATCATATGAACGTGATGAAAACTAGCTTGATGATATTCCCATGTGTCCTCGGGAGCGCTTTTCCTTATATAAGAGTTTGTCCAGGCTTGTCCTTTGCTACAAAAAGGAATGGGCCACCTTGCTGCACTTTATTTACTTTTGTTACTTGTTGTGCGTTACAAATTATCTTATTACAAAACTATCTGTTACCACTTATTTCAGTACTTGCAGAGAATACCTTGCTGAAAACCGTTTATCATTTCCTTCTGCTCCTCATTGGGTTCGACACTCTTACTTATCGAAAAGACTACGATAGATCCCCTATACTTGTGGGTCATCAAGACTCTTTTCTAGCGCCGTTGCCGGGGAGTGAAGCGCCTTTGGTAGGTGGAATTTGTTAAGGAAAAATTTATATAGTGTGCTAAAATTTACTGTCACTTGTTACTATGGAAAGTAATCCTCTGAGGGGCTTGTTCGGGGTACCTTCACCCCGACCAGTAGAGGAAAGAGTTGCTCCTCAACGTACCGAACCTATTGAAAATGAAATTCCTTATGAGTATTGAGGGAGTCCTGGATTAGGGGGTCTCCGGACAGCCGGATTATATCCTGCGGCCGGACTGTTGGACTATGAAGATGCAAGATTGAAGACTTCGTCCCGTGTCCGGATGGGACTCTACTTGGCGTGGAAGGCAAGCTAGGCAATACAGATATGTATATCTCCTCCTTTGTAACCGACCTTGTGTAACCCTAACCCCCTCCGGTGTCTATATAAACCGGAGGGTTTTAGTCCGTAGGACAAGATACGATCATACCATAGGCTACCTTTTAGGGTTTAGCCTCTCTGATCTCATGGTAGATCAACTCTTGTAATATTCATATCATCAAGAATAAATCAAGCAGGACGTAGGGTTTTACCTCCATCAAGAGGGCCCGAACCTGGGTAAAACATCGTGTCCCCTGCCTCCTATTACCATCCGCCTTAGACGCACAGTTCGGGACCCCCTACCCGAGATCCGCTTGTTTTGACACCGACATTGGTGCTTTCATTGAGAGTTCCTCTGTGTCATCGCCGTAGGCTTGATGGCTCCTACGATCATCGATAGCGATGCAGTCCAGGGTGAGACTTCTCTCACCGGACAGATCTTTGTGTTCGGCGGCTTCGCACTGCGGCCAACTTGCTTGGCCATCTGGAGCAGATCGAAAGTTATGCCCCTGGCCACCAGGCCAGGTTTGGAAGCTTAAACTACACGGCCGATATCCGCGGAGACTTGATCTTCGGCGAATTCAAGACCCTGCCTTGTGCGCCACGCGGTCACGATGAGTACGATTTAGCTCTACAATCGGACAATGTTCAAGAAATCGCACCGGCAGCCGCTCCGACCCTCAATTTGGAGCCAGTTGCGCCATCCATGGACGGGTGGATAGACCCCACCATGGAGGCCGTATCCTCAGCGGCGATCGAGCCGAATATCGACCTTACCCTTCACGAGAGCCGTGTTGCCAAACTGCCGGACCCTTCTCTGGCCACGGACTCCGAACCACCTGCGCCCGTTCCTGTCAAATCCGATTGGGCGCGGATATTTTTCAGCACTCGCCCGTTGGTGACATACTGAACTCATTAAGGTCTCTCTCCTTGTTAGGAGGATCCTGGCCGAACTATGTCCGGCAGGATTGGGATGCGGATGACGAAGAAATTCGCCGCCCACCCACCACCCACTTAGTAGCCACTGTCGAAAGCTTAACCGACATGCTCGACTTTGACTCCGAAGACATAGATGGTATGGATGATGATGCAGGAGACAAACAGGAACCACTGCCCACAGGGCACTGGACGCCCACTTCATCATACGACGTATACATGGTGGACACACCCAAAGAAAACGACGACGAAGAACGGAAGGACGTAGCAAAGGGTTGTTCCCTCGAGAAACAGTCAAAGCGGCAGCATAAGCGCCGCTCCAAATCTCGCCTCGGCAGAAACAACGATGACATAGACCCAGCGTTAGAGCAGGGTGAACCATCGCCTAACTACGGCAGCACGGAGAATCAAACCGAACAACCCAACCCCGTCAACGATAACAGTCCGGACGACACCACACCGGACAGGCGCCAGGAGCAACATAATGCCCACCAAAGGCTTGTTGCCACGGCAAGGAGTCTGAAAAAGCAGAAGCAAAGGCTCAGAGCTGCACAAGACACACTCAAAATCAGATGGAGTGAAGTACTCAATACTGCAGCGAAGTACGGCAGTAATCGCCACACCAAAAGCTATCCGAAGCGAAAGTTGCTACCTGAATTCGACGAGGAGGCCTTAGATCCTCCGCAATTAAAAAACAAAACGGTCGTCCAGTCGGATAGACGACCCCGTGGCCAACATAGAGCGGCAGCCAACGCCACTCATAAGCCAGTACGCGATCCACGCGAGGGCTCGCATCAAAAGGACGGCGCAACTAGATCCATTTACGGACCACGCAAGCACGCTCCAGAATGCAATGCAACACAACAAGCATCCGAACACCACGGTACACCCAAATACAGGGGTGCTGCACACCCCCTATGTTTCACCGATGAGGTGCTGTTCCATGAATTTCCAGAGGGATTCAAACCCGTAAACATAGAGGCGTACGACGGAACAACAGACCCTGGGGTCTGGATTGAGGACTACATCCTCCATATCCATATGGCTCGAGGAGACGATCTCCACACCATCAAGTACTTACCCCTCAAGCTCAAAGGGCCAACTCGGCACTGGCTTAAAAGCCTCCCCGAAAACTCCATCGGAAGCTGGGAAGAGCTCGAAGACGCCTTTCGGGCAAATTTTCAAGGGACATATGTCCGACCACCGGATGCAGACGATTTAAGTCATATAACTCAACAACCCGGTGAGTCAGCCCGAAAGCTTTGAACAGGTTCCTCACTAAAAAGAACCAAATAGTCGACTGTCCGGACACCGAAGCATTAGCAGCTTTCAAGCATAGCGTTCGAGACGAATGGCTTGCCAGACACCTCGGCCAAGAAAAGCCGAGAACAATGACAACATTAACAAGCCTCATGACCCGCTTTTGCGTGAGCGAGGACAGCTGGTTAGCCCGATGCAGCACCAGCGACCCAAGTACATCCAAAGTTAGGGATGGAAACGGGAAATCACGGCGCAGCAAAAATAAGCGCCGGAATAAAGAAGACAGCCCGAAGAGCACGGCGGTAAACGCCAGATTCAGAAGCTCTCGGCTAGGTCAGCAAAAGCCGCCCTCCGAAGGCAACAGAGACGAACTGTCCAGCCTAAACAAAATTCTGGACCAAATATGTCAGATCCATAGCACCCCTGATAAACCTGCAAATCATACCCACAGAGAATGTTGGGTCTTCAAACAGTCCGACAAGCTCAACGCCAAACACAAAGGGCAGGATACACCAAGCAAAGAGGAGGACGAGCCTCACAAGCAAAGCACAGGGGAACAGAAGAAATTCCCACCAGAAGTCAAAACAGTCAACGTGTTACACGTGATAAAAGGGAGAAACAAAGCGGCACCTTTAGAGAAACATGCCCCAGGGCCTATCACCGTGGACCACTGGTCGTCCCAACTGATCACCTTCGACCATCGGGATTACTCGGCAAGTATCCGGCATGCAGGATGGGCTGCCTTGATATTAGATCCAATAATTGACGGATACCACTTCACACGAGTCCTGATGGACGGCGGCAACAGTTTAAATCTGATATATCAGGACAGTCCGCAAAATGCTACCTTTAAAGGAGTAATGCTACCTTTAAAGGAGTAACGCCAGGCCCAGAGGCTCATTGCAGGGGCTCCCTGCTACTAGAGGTTATATTTGGCTTCCTCGATAACTTCCGCAGCGAAAATTTAACCTTCCACATCGCTCCGTTCCAAAGTGGCTATCAAGCACTGCTCGGACGCGAAGCTTTCGCTCGCTTTAACGCAATACCGCATTACGCTTCCCTCACGCTTAAGATGCCCGGTCCACGCGGCATCATCATAGTAAATGGAAATATTGAGCACTCCTTGCGCGCCGAAGACAATGCGGCTGCCTTGGCAGCTGCGCAGTAAACGGCCTCACCAACTACAGCATTTGACAGGTCGTTAAGACCACGGACGCGGTTAGACGAGTCCGGCGCAACGATATGTTACTAATAAATGTCTGATGGCCAAACCCCTAGTACAATACAAGGGGATCAATGCGCGCAAACAAGTGGCAATTAATCTCAATCTTACTCATATTGAATTGTACATGGTTTCTTTAGCATAACCTTTGTACATGGTTTCTTTAGCATAACCTACCTTTTTGCACGATAACTTTTCAGCTAAGTTCCTCTCTTTTACAGATGATCATCATGCTACACCCGTCCAGGATACGGCACAATGGAGACACAGGCGCAGACCTGCAGCAGGGACCCGTTCCAAGGATTCTTTTTAGATTAAGACCCTGCATAAACCTTTTTTACTGTCTCTTGTTGCTACACATCCCTTGAATTCTTAGTACAATTGAGAAGGATGCTGACGTCTTGGCATGTGGCCATGTCAGAATAATGCATGTACCTGGACACCAGGGGCTTATTACAAAGGGCACTGTTTAGGCCCGGTTTACACCATAAAAGACCGAATACCTTAGGGAGTGTTCAGTGTCGCGAGTTTGTCCTTATATGCATCAGCTCCGAATCATGTCTTTGGTCAAATGTTGGGTTTGCCCGACTCCTGTGTTTTGCTGCCTTATGTTCCGCTCTATCGGCTAAGGCGACACCAGGAGAACTACTGCGATTGTGCCCTGGTTCATCCGGACGAGCACCTCAGTAGAGAAAGCCGAAAACTGACTGTCATGATATAGCATGAGACTGGTCAACCACTCAATGACCTATTGGAATCTTCGGGATTCCTCCGCATTAACGAAGGGCCGTTTCTCGGCCAGGCATATACGCACCCCGAATTCGGCTGAGTGCGGAGCCACCAGGGGCTATATAGTAGCCCCACTGTCAAACTCCTCTGGCTAAGTGAAAGTGTTAAAGCATTATAGTCCGGTTGCCTAGTTTGTTGCGCTATCACCTCCTTAATAGGACCAAGACGTTGGATTAAGTGTGAACATGCGTCTTCTGCGAACACCCCAACATTATATGCGTGGGGGCTGAAGCCGACGACTGCAATCTTTCAGGTTATATACATGTATACATAAATGGCCGCACAGGAGGCATCACAATACTTTCGGGCAAAAGTATAAATACAGCCTTGATAAATTCAATAAAACGTTGTTTTTACAATGGGAATACATGTCACTCAAACATAACATTCTTCGAGCACTGGGCCTCTATCGAACGAGCGCCCTCAAGAACTTCTTCAAAATAGTGCTCGGCAGCCACTCGACCTATGGCCGAACCCTGCGCCGCGACAGTGGTGGCATCCATCTCTGCCCAGTATGTTTTGACACGGGCAAGGGCCATCCGCGAGCCTTCTATACACGCCGACCTCTTCACCGCATTAATGCGTGGCACCTCACCAAGGAACTGCTGCACCAAGCTAAAATAGCTGTTCGGCTTTGGCCTTTCCGGCCACAAATGATCCACGACACACCTCATGGCGAGTCCGGACAATCTATTGAGTTCGGCCCATTTGGCAAGCTGATCAGTCAATGGATGCAGACGCTCTGGAATGTTAAATTGCAACCAGAATAGCTTGTCCACTTCACGATCTGTTTGATCTCGGAAGTATTTGGCCGCATCGACAGCGCTCGCCGCCAAGTCCAGATATGCATCTGTCGAACTCCACAGCCGATCCAGAGGGGCATACCGAGGATCTCCAAATTTCCTCCGCAGCATAAAGGGCTTCCCAGCCGCGATATCCCCGGCTTGACGCAGGTCCTCCTTCTTCGCTCTCATTGAAGAGAGGGTGTCCTTGGTCGCCATCATGGCCTTTTCCAGGTCCGTCGCCTTCGTCCGGTTCTCTTCTTCAAGAATCCGGCAACGGTCAGTAGTGTCTTTTAACTTTACAGCCATCTTGGCCAATTTTTCTTTGCTCTCGCTATGCACGGCCTTTTCGGCTCTCAACTCTTCGGCCGCCTTCAAAGCGGCCGCAGTACTACTCCTTGCTTGCTCCTTGGCTCGGGCAAGCTCCGCCCGCAGGGCCTCCACAGTGGCAGCTCCATCTGCAGTCACGACATATTAAAGATATTGGCATCACGCTGCTCTTACTATGTGACATTCACCAGAAGCATCACCTACCCCGTGCCTCGTCAAGCCGCCGGTTAACAAGCTCGATGTCAGCATCCGCCGCATCCAGTTGCCGCTTTAGTTCGGCAACCCCATAAGTCCGGCCAGCCACCTGCACATAAAAGCGGTCTGGTTATTACCTGGGACTTCGATCCTCTGATTGTCGCCATTCTTGACGACAACCAGAGTCTCAGGGGCTACTATCTACACAGGGCACAAAAAATGTGCGGTACCATCACAAATGTATATCATTTCACGTACCTCAAAGCCCGCCAGTAGACTCATAAAGGCTTCATGCAACCCGCTTTCGGCGGACGAAATCCTTTCAATCACCATACACATCAATGTACGGTGCTCTTCTAAGATAGTCGCTCGCTCTAGCAGATCCTTCAGTACGTCCGACCGCATACCAGATGGTGCCGGACTCTTTTGATTGCTCTCTTCAAGAGCCGGATACTGAGGGCTTCGGGTGATCATGGGATTACCTTCTGGCCTTGCCGGATCCGGAGAAACTCTCCGTGATGACACTTCAAGGTCGCCTGCTTCTTGAGATGGGGGGTCCGAGGGAGGCGTTTCGCTCTCCATCATCTCCGGAAGAAGATCCCCCGAAGACGAGCTCTGCTGAGAAGGGCTCAGATCCGAACTGCAAGATAAATGCTTCGGGTATTTTCCTCAGAAGTAAGGTAGTATATCTTCACTATTAAGTACTTTTTGATTACTCACAACTCGTTAGAGGGCTGATCCCCGCACGGACTTTGTGCGACAAGAGCACCCTCCGAGGAAGGGCCCTCTGGTGGAGTTTTTTCTCCCGTTTGGAAACCTTGGTTTCCGGATCTTCAGAGGTAGTCCTCTTCCTCCCCCGGGGCGAGGGAATGTCAGATTCCTCCCCTTGGTTATCCTCCCTCACAGAGGCGCTCGTTCCCTCGGTTGGAATCGGTAGCGGTGGAGGGCCGTTTTGGCCCTATTTATTCCCCCCTTTATCTTCCTTTGAGGGCACCGGGCAAGGTGCTGGCTCGAGCATATTTTCCAGCACCGGATTGTCCAAGCCTTCGGGAAGGGGGGCCGAACACCGGATCATCTTCGCCTTTGTTATCCAGTCCTAGTCAAAGAGCGATTCTTCAGATTGATGTCGTGATAAATGAAAGACAGTGTGTTCGACTAGAGGATTATTTACTTGGGCCGCGGTGCGGTTGCTGCTCAGGCCCACGTCCTCGGTGGTGTCCGGACACTCTATTTTGGGTCCGAAGAACGACTTGTACATCTCCTCGTGCTTCAGGCCGAGGAAATTCTGAATAGCACGCGGTCCTTCTGGGTTGAATTCCTGCAAGCGGAGGGGCCGGCGTTTGCAAGGCTGGACTCAACGAACCAGCATGACTTTGCACTACCATAACCAAACTAAAATCTCCCTCGAAGAGATCTCGGATGCGGTTCTGCAGTATGGGCACATCCTTGGCTGGACCCCAGCTCAGCCCCCTGCTGATCCACGACATCAGTTGTGGTGGAGGGCCCGAGCGAAAGGTGGGGGAAGCTACCCACTTGGCACTTTTGGGAGCTGTGATGTAAAACCACTCCCGTTGCCATAATCCGGACACCTCTAGAAAGGAACCCTTTGGCCATGGAGCTCCAGCGATCTTGCTTATTAATGCACCTCCGCACGCTGCATGCTGCCCCCCGACCATCTTCGGCTTCACATCAAAGGTCTTAAGACACAGGCCGAAGTGAGGGGTAATGCGGAGGAAGGCCTCACATACGACAATGAATGTCGAGATGTGAAGAAGGGAATCCGGGGCCAGATCGTGAAAATCTAGCCCGTAATAGAACATCAGACCCCTAACGAAGGGGTCCAGAGTGAGGCCTAGTCCTCGGAGGAAGTGGGAGATGAACACGACGTCTTCGTTGGGTTCAGGAGTGGGGACGACCTGCCCTCGGGCAGGCAGTCGATGTGAAACTTCGGCGGTCAGGTATCTGGCCTCCCTCAACTTCTTGATATCCTCTTCCGTGACGGAGGAGGGCATCCACCGGCCCTGAAGGCGGGATCCATACATGATTGAAGGTTCGAAGCTCCTGACCTGGGCTTTGGGTGTTAGAACTCGAGGCGGGGGGAGAATTCGATTGAGCACGGGAGGGAAAAAGTAAAAGCCTTGTCCCTTTATAAAGAGGGTGAATATCAAGCGTCCTCATCGTGGCCGTTTGGGACTTGCCTAGAATCTAGGAGTCCTAGGCACGGTTGGGTTACCCACATCCGTATTGATGAAAATCCCGTAATAAGGGGAACATGATCTCTGCTTTGACAAGACGTGTCAAGAAACCGCCTCGCGTTGTGTGCGGGGCTGGTTAAAGAGAAACGGTTCGAATAATTACCGGGCCATGGCATGATGTCCCGTTGCCAAAAAATGTCAGCAGATTAGATTTATGGAAATATTATTCTCTCTACGGTGGTATGTGGAACTTATTTTGCAGGGTCGGACACTATCCTTATATTCAAACTCTTCTGTGATGTATTCAGAGGAGGAACCCGCCTTGCAATGCCGAAGACAACACTGCGCGCCGGACTCACCGTCATTGAAGCCTGGTTAAGGGGCTACTGAGGGAGTCCTGGATTAGGGGGTCTCCGGACAGCCGGATTATATCCTGTGGCCGGACTGTTGGACTATGAAGATGCAAGATTGAAGACTTCGTCCCGTGTCCGGATGGGACTCTACTTGGCGTGGAAGGCAAGCTAGGCAATACGGATATGTATATCTCCTCATTTGTAACCGACCTTGTGTAACCCTAACCCCCTCCAGTGTCTATATAAACCGGAGGGTTTTAGTCCGTAGGACAAGATACGATCATACCATAGGCTAGCTTTTAGGGTTTAGCCTCTCCGATCTCGTGGTAGATCAACTCTTGTAATATTCATATCATCAAGAATAAATCAAGCAGGACGTAGGGTTTTACCTCCATCAAGAGGTCCCAAACCTGGGTAAAACATCGTGTCCCCTGCCTCCTGTTACCATCCTTAGACGCACAGTTCGGGACCCCCTACCCGAGATCCACCGGTTTTGACACCGACAAGTATCCTTTGGGTATGATAGAAAAACTGCTAGCTAATCCTTTTACAGGAGATGGAACAAAGCATCCTAATGAACACCCAATATATGTGGATGAAGTTTGTGGATTATTTAAGCTTGCAGGTATACCCGATGATGTTGCTAAGAAGAAGGTCTTCCCTTTATATTTGAAGGGAGACGCATTGACATGGTATAGGCTATATGATGATACGAGATCATGGAACTATAGAAGATTGAAATTGGAATTTCATCAAAAGTATTACCCTATGCATCTTGTTCATCGTGACCGCAATTATATATATAATTTTTGGCCTCGCGAAGGAGAAAGCATCGCTCAAGCTTGGGGGAGGCTTAAATCAATGTTATATTCATGCCCCAATCATGAGATCCCAAGAGAAACAATTCTTCAAAAAATTTATGCTCGGCTTTCTAAAAATAATCACACCATGCTCGATACTTCTTGTGCTAGATCTTTTATGATGAAGACTATTGGATTTAGATGGGATTTATTGGATAGAATTAAATGCAACTCTGAAGATGGGGATCTCGACAAAGGTAAGGAGTCAGGTATGACACCTAAGTTTGATTGTGTTAAATCTTTTATGGATACCAATATTTTCCGTAAGTTTAGCACTAAATATGGACTTGATTCTGAGATAGTAGCTTCTTTCTGTGAATCTTTTGCTACTTATGTTGATCTCCCTAAGGAGAAGTGGTTTAAATATCATCCTCCCATAGAAGTAAAAGCAGCTGCACCTATTAAAGTTGAAGAAAAGACTGTCACTTATAATGATCCTATGGTTCCGACTTGTTATGTTGAGAAACCACCTTTCCCTGTTAGGATAAAGGATCATGCTAAAGATTCAACCGTGGTTCGTAAAAGCAATATTAAAACATATACACCTCCTGAGCAAGTTAAAGTAGAACCTAATATTGCTATTGTTAAAGATCTCTTGTCTGATAATATTGATGGGCATGTTATTCAGTTCTGCGGTGAAACTGCTAGAATTGCTAAACCTTGTGCTAAAGATAAAAATAGACCTGTGGTAGGCGTGCCTGTTATTTCCGTTAAAATAGGAGAACATTGTTATCATGGCTTATGTGATATGGGTGCTAGTGCTAGTGCAATACCTATTGACTTATACAAAGAAATTATGCATGACATTGCACCTGTTGAGTTAGAAGAAATTGATGTTACTATTAAACTTGCCAATAGAGATACTATTTCACCAATAGGAATTGTTAGAGATGTTGAGGTCTTGTTTGGGAAAATTATCCTATTGATTTTCTTGTTCTTGGTTCCCCACAAGATAGCTTTTGTCCCATTATATTTGGTAGACCCTTCTTAAATACTGTTAATGCTACCATAGATTGCACAAGGGATGTTGTTACTGTCAGTTTAGATGATATGACT
The DNA here is from genome assembly GCF_002162155.2 of Triticum dicoccoides. Classification (NCBI taxonomy): domain Eukaryota; kingdom Viridiplantae; phylum Streptophyta; class Magnoliopsida; order Poales; family Poaceae; genus Triticum; species Triticum dicoccoides. Next base: position 53,605,450 of record NC_041390.1, on the reverse strand, counting down.
CATGAGTTTAATTTCTCTAAATTTAGTAAACAACACCGTGAAGAAGAATTACCTAGTAAGGATGAAATTATTGGTCTTGCTTCTATTGTCGTACCTCCTAGCGATCCGTCAAAACAATATTTGCTAGACCATGAGAATGATATGTTTCTGAATGAAAGAAGGGAAATAGATGAAGTATTCTTTAAATAGGAACCTATTCTGAAACACAATTTGCCTGTTGAAATCCTAGGGGATCCCCCTCCACCTAAGGGTGATCCCGTGTTTGAGCTTAAACCGTTGCTTGATAATCTTAATATGCTTATCTTGATGAAAAGAAGATATATCTTGTTATTATTAGTGCTAACCTTTCAGAGCATGAAGAAGAAAGATTATTGAAAACTCTGAAGAAGCACCGTGCTGCTATTGGATATACTCTTGATGATCTTAAGGGCATTAGTCCCACTCTATGTCAACATAAAATAAATTTGGAAGCAGATGCCAAACCAGTTCGTGATCCTCAACGACGTTTGAATCCTAAAATGAAAGAAGTGGTAAGAAAAGAAATACTAAAGCTTCTGGAGGCAGGTATAATTTACCCCATTGCTGATACTCAGTGGGTAAGTCTTGTTCATTGTGTCCCTAAGAAGGGCGGTATTGCTGTTGTTCCTAATGATAAAGATGAATTGATTCCACAAAGAATTATTACAGGTTATAGGATGGTAATTGATTTCCACAAATTAAATAAGGCTACTAAGAAAGATCATTACCCCTTACCTTTTATCGATCAAATGCTAGAAAGATTATGCAAGCATACACATTACTGCTTTCTAGATGGTCATTCTGGTTTCTCTCAAATACATGTGTCGGCTAAAGATCAATCAAAGACTACTTTTACATGCCCTTTTGGTACTTTTGCTTATAGACGTATGCCTTTTGGTTTATGTAATGCACCTGCTACCTTTCAAAGATGCATGATGGCTATATTCTCTGACTTTTGTGAGAAGATTTGTGAGGTTTTCATGGACGAATTTTCTGTCTATGGATCTTCTTTTGATGATTGCTTGAGCAATCTTGATCGAGTTTTGCAGAGATGTGAAGAAACTAATCTTGTCTTGAATTGGGAAAAGTGCCACTTTATGGTTAATGAGGGTATTGTCTTGGGGCATAAAGTTTCTGAAAGAGGTATTGAAATTGATAAAGCCAAGGTTGATGCTATTGAAAAGATGCCATGTCCCAAGGACATCAAAGGTATAAGAAGTTTCCTTGGTCACGCCGGGTTTTATAGGAGGTTCATTAAGGACTTCTCAAAAATTTCTCGGCCTCTGACTAATTTATTACAAAAAGATATACCATTTGTCTTTGATGATTTTTGTGTAGAAGCATTTGAAATACTTAAGAAAGCATTAGTCTCTGCACCTATTGTCCAGCCACCTGATTGGAATTTACCCTTTGAAATTATGTGTGATGCTAGCGATTATGCTGTAGGTGTTGTTCTAGGGAAAAGAGTGGATAAGAAATTAAATGTTATCCATTATGCTATTAAGACTCTAGACAATGCTCAAAGAAATTATGCTACTACTGAAAAAGAACTTTTAGCAGTTGTATTTGTTTGTGATAAGTTCAGACCTTATATTGTTGATTCTAAAGTAACTATCCACATTGATCATGCTGCTATTAAATATCTTATGGAGAAGAAAGATTCTAAACCTAGACTTATTAGATGGGTTCTCTTGCTACAAGAATTTGATTTGCATATTTTTGATAGAAGAGGAGCTGAGAACCCCGTTGCAGACAACTTATCTAGGTTAGAGAATGTTCTTGATGACCCACTACCTATTGATGATAGCTTTCCTGATGAACAATTAAATGTCATAAGTGCTTCTCGTAGTACTCCTTGGTATGCTGATTATGCTAATTACATTGTTGCTAAATTCATACCACCTAGCTTCACATACCAACAAAAGAAAAAGTTCTTCTATGATTTGAGACATTACTTTTGGAATGACCCACATCTTTATAAAGAAGGACTAGATGGTGTTATTAGACGTTGTGTACCTGAGCATGAACAGGAATAGATCCTACGCAAGTGCCACTCCGAAACTTATGGAGGACACCACGCGGGAGATAGAACTGCACATACGGTATTGCAATCCGGTTTTTATTGGCCTACTCTCTTCAAGGATGCCTGTAAGTTTGTCCTATCTTGTGATGAATGTCAAAGAATTGGTAATATTAGTAGACATCAAGAAATGCCTATGAATTATTCACTTGTTATTGAACCATTTGATGTTTGGGGCTTTGATTATATGGGACCTTTTCCTGCCTCTAATGGATATACACATATTTGAGTTGCTGTTGATTACGTTACTATGTGGGTAGAAGCTATTCCAACTAGCAGTGCTGATCATAACACTTCTATTAAAATGCTTAAATAAGTTATTTTTCTGAGGTTTGGAGTCCCTAGATATTTAATGACTGATGGTGGTTCACATTTTATTCATGGCGCTTTCCGTAAAATGCTTGCTAAATATGACATCAATCATAGAATTGCATCTCTGTATCACCCACAGTCTAATGGTCAAGTAGAATTGAGTAATAGAGAACTCAAATTAATTTTGCAAAAGACTGTCAATAGGTCTAGAAAGAATTGGTCCAAGAAACTTGATGATGCATTATGGGCCTATAGAACTGCATATAAAAATCCTATGGGTATGTCTCCGTATAAAATGGTATATGGAAAAGCATGTCACACTACTGGAATCAGCTACTTTGCCATCTGCCAGCTCTTTGCCGTCGGCTAGCGGACGACAAAGAAGCTCTTTGCCATCAGCTACCGAAAAGCGGACGGCAAAGAAATGGCAGATGGTAAAACAGGCCTTTGCCATCAGCCGGCTCTTTGCCGTCAGCCAGCAGACGGCAAAGGAACTTTGTCGTCCGCTGGCTGACGGCAAAGAGAGAGGTGGCCCCCACCCCCTGCCCGTTTAGAAAAAACTTAACGCCCCCACCTCTTTGCCATCCGCTAGCGGACGGCAAAGGGAGATAACGGCGGACGGCAAAGATAGGCGGACGGCAAAGAAGGGCCTACCTAACGGCCCCATCCCCCTGCTCGTTACTCTCCATCTCGATCTCCTCCCCGACGCCCCGCACCCACCGCCGCCCCCGCCC
>NC_041390.1:53526202-53601207 GCF_002162155.2 Triticum dicoccoides | reverse complement strand
CACCCCGACCCCGACACGGCACCCCGACACCGACACGGCACCCCGACCCCCGACACCTCCCGAAAAGGTGTTCTTTGGCCTTCCAGAGGCCGACGGGGTCATATATTTGTGAATTATTAGTTAGGTCATATATTCTTCGATTTTGTTATGAAAACATCATATATAATTGTGTTGACCGGGTAGTTTTAAATGTGCAGTTGTTTCACCGCTGCGAGGTTTGGTGTTCGACGACCTCGCCGTGCGTCTGACGAGCTCTGCCCCTTCATTCGTGGGTGAGCACAAATGACATGTCCTCCTCCCCCATTAATTATTTGCTCTATTCCGATGAAACTTGATAGCTAGCTATATATGTGTCTTGAATCATCAGTATGCGTAACCAATATGTGTCTCCCGTTCAAAAGCGTCATAGTTATAAATATGCATGCATTTGCATATTTATAACCTTGATTCTTTCGAATTGTCCAACGCTATCCATGGACAGCTCGAGTATGTGTAAATTGGGTTCGTTTTCCCATATGCTTTGCTCCGGATCCGACGCATATATTTCGTCAGTGCCTCTCCTGTTGTTCTCCGGGTACACATCCTCTCTGTTTATTGCAGAGACGTGTATTAGGAGAACAGCGGGGACGGGGAGGTGCTGCCGAAATTTTGCGTCGGATCTGGAGCATAGCATGGGAAAATGAACCCAATCTACACATACACGGGTGGGATTAGGACTTATCATTACCTATTAGAGTGTAGGTTGCATGGACGTAATAAAATTGACAAAGTAGATCAACTGATGAATATATACATGGTGAATTACATATATAATTGTTGTGTGTCCAGTAGCTCTGAAAGTCAAGATGAGTGACCGTGCGTGGATGTATACCGGTCACACTGGTCAGAACAAATGGAGCGCTGAATGGTTCACAAAAACTAAGGGGTTTGTGCAAGCCGCATTTGCAAATGGCCAAAAGAAAACCTGTTGCCCCTGTTTCCGGTGCGACAATTGGGAAAAGAAGACAGAGGCTGAAATGGGCAAACACCTGCAGAAGAGTGGTTTTACGCCCGATTATACGGTGTGTCTGCCCAACGTGACCGAGCTGAGGTGGATCGTCGTCGCACCGACGAGCATGGTACCGGGATGGAAAACATGGTGCAAGGCTATGAAGATGCTCGGGATTCGGATGAGGAGATGGAGGAATCTGCAAAGGCCTTCAATGAAATGTTGGAGTCTTCAAAACGTCCGCTCCACGAGCACACTGAGCTTTGTTAGTTGGATGCCATCTCACAAGTAATGGCTCTGAAGGCTTAGTTCAACTTGGGCAGAGAATGCTATGACGCAATTATGACAGTATTTGGACGCTTTCTACCCAAAGGCCATGTAATGCCTGCAAACCTGTACCAGTCGGACAAAATCCTCCGTGCACTGAAGATGCCCTATGAGAATATACATGCCTGTGAGAAAGGATGTGGCTTATTTAGGCTTGACTATGCGGACTTGAACTATTGTCCCATTTGCAAGCCTTCCAGGTATATTGTGGTAGACAACGGTATGGGTGAGAAGACACAGACCAAAATCCCCGTTAGTGTTCTTCGGTATATGCCGATCGTACCAAGACTTCAACGTCTTTTTATGGTCGAAGAGACGGCCAGACAGATGACATGGCACAAAACAGGCAAAAGAACCGAACTAGATGCAGATGGGAATCTGATGATAGTACACACATCGGATGGTGTTGCGTGGAAAAAGTTTGATGAATTACATGCTGACAAAGCGGCAGATTCGAGGCATCCTCGAGTCGGCATCAGCACGGATGGGTTCAGTGTGTTTGGTATGACGGCAGGCCAATACAGTTGTTGGCCCGTATTTGTCTTTCCACTCAATCTCCCCCCCGGACAGATTATGCAAAGAAAGAACATTTTCCTGACGTTGATAATTCCAGGACCCAACTATCCGGGCAAAAATATGAATGTGTACATGCAGCCGCTTAAGGACGAATTGCAAGATGCCTGGGATAATGGGTTCAAGACATACGACGCCTTTAGCAAACGGAACTTCATAATGCGTGTCTGGTACATGTACTCGACGCATGAGTTGCCGGCGTATGCGCTATTCATTGGCTGGTGTGTGCATGGAAGGTTCCCGTGCCCCACATGCAAGGGAGCTCTTGAGTTTCGTTGGCTTCAGGCCGGTCGCAAGTTTTCTTGCTTCGACATGCATAGACAGTTCCTGGATCCTCGCCATAAGTTCAGGAAAGACAAGAAGAACTTCATCAGGGGTAGAGTTGTCAAAAACTCTGCACCACCTGCATTGACAGGCCAACAGACCCTGGATTAGTTAAACGCTCTCGAGCCAGATCCACAACGTCTAGGGTACTTCAAGGGGTATAATACTAAGCACGCATGGACTCACAAAACATGCTTATGGGATCTGCCTTACTTCAAAGACCTCCTTTGCCCACACAACATCGACGTGATGCACACTGAGAAGAATATTGCCGAGGCACTTTTTGGTACATTGTTCGGCATAGATGGGAAGTCAAAGGATAATACTAAGGCTAGAGTCGATCTGGAGGCGCTATGTGATAGGCTGTTACAAAACATGAAAGAACCGAAAGGAAAGCAGAACTGGACGAAGCCAAAGGCATGGTTCAATCTTGGAAGGCCAGCTATGAGGGAAATTCTCTTGTGGGTGCAACAGCAGTTGATGTTCCCCGATGGGTATGCAGCGAATCTAAAGAGGGGAGCGAATCTTGATAAACTGAAGATATTTGGTCTCAAGAGTCATGATTGGCACATATGGATTGAGCGGGTAATGCCGGTGATGTTGCGCGGCTTCATCCCTGAGGATGAATGGCTAGTACTGGCAGAACTCAGCTATTTCTTCCGTGTTCTTTGTGCGAAAGAACTATCGCCTGGCGTGCTAGAAGAAATGGAAGAGTTGGCACCGGAGTTGATCTGCAAGTTAGAGAAGATCTTTCCACCGGGCTTCTTTAATCCAATGCAGCATTTGATTTTGCATCTCCCGACCGAGGCAAGATTGGGGTGGCCCGTGCAAAATTGTTGGTGCTACCCAACTGAGAGGATGCAGAAGACGCTTCGAGAAAAATGTAAAAATAAACGTAGAATTGAAGCATCGATGGCTGAGGCATTCATCACAGAGGAGGCGGCAAACTTCGTAACAGCGCACTACGAAGCCAAAAATCGTCATTTGCATAATCCGAAGCCTCGGTACAATGCTGACGAGCCTAAAAAGGGTGGATCCAACCTCAGCCTATTCAAAGGGAATCTCGCACCAGCTAGTGTTTCACATCCAGTATCTTTGGATAACGAAGAATGGTGGTCCATTTCGTTGTATATCTTCAACAACCTGATAGAAGTGCGGCCGTACATCGAGTAAGTTCTCGGTACATTGTTTCGCAACTTCTATTTCCTTTGAACTACTCTTATTCCTGGATATGTCATACAGTCGATACGTCGCCATATTCTCGTATGGAGCGGAGATCCAAAAGGATTCCGTCGAAGAGTATGAGCTTCTCGCAAAGCAAGGAGGTGGCTATCCCGATTTCATCTCTTGGTTCAAACAAACGGTAATTTCTATTAGACAATTTCATTTCATTCGCTAATTTGTGCATAATGCAACAATCCTTTCATATTAAACTTGTAGGCTAATTCAGAGTCTATGGACGCCGAATTGAGACAAGTCGCTAATGGTTTTGACTATAAGGTCCGTTCATTTGACAAGTATGACATCAACAGGTATCGCTTTCGTACCTATGGCAAAGAGCTATCTATGGCCGACTGAAAGTCTACAAATTGTTGTGTATCTGCTATCGGCGAAGGAGGTACCGAGTATTATGGGAGAGTTGAAGCAATTTATGAACTTCTGTTCTATGGTGAAAACCCACCGAATGTCGTAGTCTTCAAATGTTATTGGTTTCAGCCGAAGGAGACTAGAAGGACTCATGAACATATAGGGCTAGTTGAAATCAACCAAAGCACTCATTTAGATGTTCCTGATGTCTATATTATGGCTCAACAGGCGACCCAAGTATTCTATCTACCGTGGGCCTGCCAAATTAATCCAAATCTGAAAGGTTGGGATGTCGTTTATGAAGTGCCGCCACGTGCTAGACTTTCTCCCCCAAAGGAAGAGGATTATGAACCTCACATTAACCCAGGCACATATGAAGGAGAATTCTTCCAAGAGACATGTCTTTCCAAAAAGCATTTCAAGAACCGCTATACTTCACCCCAAAACATTGAAGTAGACAGCGACAATGAATCCGACATCACCCCAGAGGAGGAACAAGAAGAGCCAGAACAAGAAGAGGTTACTGCTGCGGATGACCTGTCAATGCTTGACCAATTACGTCAAGGTGGCCTTGCACATGTTGATGCCAATGAACCCTATGAGCCCATCATTGATTATAGTGATGATGATGATTATGCATTTATTGATGATACTGATCGAGATTATTAGTAGTGTCAGGTATTCAATTTTTTTATGTTGTACTTGATGATGATACACTTAAGTGATATACATATTATTATTCATGTCGGTACTTTTTTATGTTGTACTAATTTCGTTTATTCTTTGTCATGGCAGGTGTTGAAAGATGGTGGGCGCTGGTCGGGAGCGCGCCGAGGCCCCTTCTTCGTCGGCGTGTGGTGCGAGGTCTTCCATTCCACACGCACCTCTCCGCCGAGCGTTGCTGGACAGTATGGCGACACCGCCGGGCCCTTCTTCGTCGACCGCGGTGCCCAGCAGGGGACGAGGTAAGAAGACGAAGAGAGGAGGTGGAGCACATGGTCACGGGAGAGGAGGTAGGGTGACTCTTACGGCGCCTTCCTCGCCACCGCCCCCAGCTGTTTCACCCGAGCACGTGACTGCTAGGGTGGACTCGTCTGAGGAGGAGGCTGCACGGACTCTGGTCCACGAGCCTCCGGTCCACGAGTCTTCGGCCCACGAGCCTCGGGTCGACGGGCCTTCGGCCCACGAGACTTGGGCCCACGAGACCCCGGAGGAGCACACGTCTGTATGGGGTACCTGGTCCGGTCAGCCGGAGGATGGTGGGGAGCCGAGTGGCCATGCTGATGATGGCGGGGAGCCGACTGATGAGGAGGGGGAGGAGGGGGGCAACGTCTACCAGCATGGTGCTACACGGCTCCTGTCCGTGCCGGCGACCCGCGAGCAGAGGTGGTTGATTTTCCCTGATGGGGAGAGGTAAGTGCATTTAATCTTTTTGTACCTTCTGCATTCACGTTTCTTCAAATAACTGATGTGTTGGCCTTGTCATGCTGCAGGGGTTGGGACCACCATGAAAGTGTCCGCCGGCCCAACTCCGTCCTTGGAGTTCTGATTCGGCAAAACTTCCCGGGGTTTGTCACGTTGCCTGGTGAGGGTCGGCTTCCAGAGGTTAGATTGACTTGGGAGCACTACTTGGCTGCCCCGGCCCCGCCGGGTGAGATTATCGACGGTGTCTTGTGCAATACGAGGGCAGACGTCGTGATCAGAAAGTTCTGGGTAATTGCTCCTTTACACAATTAAAAATCTTCAACTAGCTAGTTATTAATTGTACTAATCAATATTGTATCATTTGATTGCAGACATTCTACAGGTGTGAGGAGGGATACGAGGAGGAGGCGGATCATGTTATCCACAAGGAGTGCAAGCGCCTACTTCAGAACTTACGGCATGAGGTTCGGGTGCAGGCTGTTCGAGACTACTACACCGGGCGTGGTATCAAGAAGCCCAAGCAGGAGTGCCGCGATAAGTTCTTGAGTAAGGAGAAGTACATGAAGGTAATTCTTAAGGCCTTGTACTTACTTCCTTCATTTAGTAATTCATAGCCTTAGCGCTCAAGTTTCTATTTGCTAACTTAGGCCCCTCCAAGATGGTGTGCGGATCGGATGGATTGTTGGGAGGTGTTGGTCAATGCGTGGTGCTGAGAAGAATGGCTGGCCACCCACAAAGAGGCCAAGGACAAATGTCCCCAAATGGAAGGTGTGCCACACCACCAAGGCAGCTCCAACTTATTTCAGTACGGGCGGAACTGGGTATGTGGTTTGCTTCATGATTCATGCAATTCATTCATCATGCTAGCTTTAGCCCTTTAATTACTAATTTACTTTGTTTCTCTCTTCCAGGCACGCTACAATAAGGCGGATAAGGTGCCAGAGGTGTACGACCTGTATGCCATGGCCCACACTGGCCCTTACAAGAAAGTCAAGGCATTCTCTGCGTCTGACCTCGATGATCCAAAGAACTTCACCAACATCTCCGCCCACGACAAGCTCGTGCAATATAGAGATCAGGGGAAGTCGAGGAAAGGGGAGGACTTTAACCCGAGCCAGGGTCCCATTGATACAGAGCTGCTGATGATATCTGGTGGCGGGAGGTCCCATGGCTCCATAGCCATGGGAGATGGACTTATCCGTTGTCCTAGCACTCTCCCAGAGATCAAGGCGCGCCAGTCGAGCTCCGCTCCTGAGATAAGGCCTCGTGAACGGCCAGTCCAACTCGCCTTCAAGGTTAGTTATACGTACTCAGCTATCTTTCTCCATTACATTGTGTGCGCTTCCATCAATGATTACAAATGGTCATGTGAGTGGTGTTGCAGGCTGCTATACAGAGTGAGAGAGATAGAATGGAGAAACTTCTGGCGGAGGCGGCGGAGAGGCAGCGGGAGTTGGAGGAGAAGACGACAAAGATGTTGGAGGAGGAGAGGGCATGGAATGACATGCAGGCAAGGGCCATGTACGAGCTCCTTGTGGTAAGTTTCTTCTGCAGATTACTTGCTAGTCTTAACATTTGAGTCTCATTACTAACTAGTATGACTCTGTTGTGAAAACCAAATGTGCAGTCTGTGTGCGAGAAGTCCGGTCAGACCGCTCCGCCGATGCCAGTGATTGCTCCTGGGAGCACGGTGAGTTTAATTTGAATGGACATTACTTGCTAGTCTTAACATTTGAGTGTCATAATGCTAACGAGACATTGGAAATGATCCTTGGTGCAGCTTAACTCCAGAAACGCATCGCACGATCCTTCTCTAGCTAGCGGCGCGAGCCAGCCCGCTCCTTCTCCAGCTACCGGCGCGAGCCAGCCCGCTCCTACACCTCCGTGATCACGGTAAGTTTCTCTAGTGTTTTGCTTAACAAATGCATAAAGACCTAGACTTAGCTTTATTTCCTCCAATATGCTTACCATAATGACCTAGAGTTAGCTTCTTTTCCTCCAAAATGACTTAATAGGCTTACTGACCTCATAAACCATCCATTCTACCTAAGTTAGCTCTAAAATGATATGTAATTAGCTTACTTATGTCAAAAATTGCATAATTAACTTAGTTAGCTCATAAACGATCCATTTTACCTAAGTTAGCTCTAAAATGACTCATTTTACCTTAGTTAGCTTATAAGTGATCCAATTTATCCAAGTTAGCTCCAAAATGACCCATTTTACGTAGATTAGCTCCTAAATGATCCATTTTACCTACTTAGCTTTAAAATGACCCATTTCACCTAGGTTAGCTCCAAAATGACCCATTTCACCTAGGTTAGCTCCAAAATGACCCATCTTACCTAGGTTAGCTTATAAATGATCCAGTTTATCCAAGTTAGCTCTAAAATGACCCAATTTACCTAGAGTAGCTCCTAAACGATCCATTTCACCTAAGTTAGCTAAAAACGATCCATTTCACCTAAATTAGCTCTTAAATGATCCATTTCACCTAAGTTTGCTAAAAAACGATCCATTTCACCTTAGTTAGCTCAAAAACGATCCATTTCACCTTAGTTAGTTCGAAAACGTGGCATTTCACCTTAGTTAGCTCATAAACGACCCATTTCAACTAAGTTAGCTCAAAAACGATCCATTTTACCTTAGTTAGCTCAAAAAAGATCCATTTCACCTTAGTTAGCTCAAAAATGATCCATTTCACCTTAGTTAGCTCAAAAATGATGCCCTTCACCTTAGTTAGCTCATAAATGATCCATTTCACCTAAGTTAGCTCATAAATGATCCATTTCACCTAAGTTAGCTAAAAAATGATCCATTTCACCTTAGTTAGCTCAAAAACGATGCCCTTCACCTTAGTTAGCTCATAAACGACCCATTTCAACTAAGTTAGCTCATAAATGATCCATTTCAACTAAGTTAGCTCATAAACGACCCATTTCAACTAAATTAGCTCATAAATGATCCATTTCAACTAAGTTAGCTCATAAATGACCCATTTCAACTTAGTTAGCTCATATATGATCCATTTCACCTAAGTTAGCTCATAAATGACATATACTTCTTGTTCTAGTCTTCTTCTAGTCACCTATTTCTAACTTTCTTATTTGCCATTTTGCAGATTTCATTCACTTCATGGAAGCTAGCTTGCTATGATGGAGTGCTTGCTTTTTCTTTGATGAAACTTTGCATTGTATCTAGCTTGCTATGATGGAACTTCCTATCTTGATGAAACTTTGCATTGTAATATGTATATGGATGGAACTTGATGGAATTTGCTTATGTATATGGATGGAACTTGATGGAGCTTGCTTATGTATGAATGGATGAAACTTATGTGCTGGATATGTGATATGATTGCTGTTAAATAGCCCTGTGAAATATATCTATATATGTCATATATATTTGTTGTGAAAATTGTTGGATTCAGAAAAAACAGAAAAAAGAGACAATATGCAGGCTCTTTGCCGTCGGCCACCGACGGCAAAGGGCTCTTTGCCATCAGCAGCGGACGGCAAAGAGGCCATGTGGCAGGCAGCTGTGCTTCCTGGGAGGCTGACCAATTTGGTCAGTTTGCCTACAGTGGCTGACGGCAAAGGCTTTGCCGTCAGCGGCGGACGGCAAAGAGCAAAAACTTTGCCTACAGCAGCGGACGGCAAAGGCCTGCCGTGTAGTGACGTCGGCTGACATCACATGGCGGACGGCAAAGGCCTTCTGAAGTTTGCCGTCAGCGGAGGATGGCAAAGGCCTGCCGTTAACCACCTAACGGAGTAACAGCGCACTTATTGCCGTCTGCACTCTTTGCCATCTGCTGCTGATGGCAAAGGCTTCTTTGCCGTCAGCCGCCCGAAGCAGACGGCAAAGTACCTCTTTGCCGAACCTTACTTTGCCGTCACCTTTTGCCGTCCGCGGCGGACGGCAAAGACCTTTGCCGTCAGCCATCCTTGCCTTTGCCGTCCGCCATGGCTGACGGCAAAGTAGCTGATTCCTGTAGTGTCACTTACCTCTCGAACTAGAACATAAGGCATATTGGGATATTAAAGAACTCAACTATGATTTCAAACTTGCCGGTGAAAAGAGGTTATTTGATATTAGCTCACTTGATGAATGGAGAACCCAAGCTTATGAAAATGCCAAGTTGTTTAAAGAAAAGGTTAAAAGATGGCATGACAAAAGGATACAAAAGAGTGAGTTTAATGAAGGCAATTATGTATTGCTATACAACTCTCGTTTAAGATTTTTTGCAGGAAAACTTCTCTCTAAATGGGAAGGCCCCTATGTTATCGAGGAGGTCTATCATTTCGGTGCCATAAAAATCAACAACTTCGAAGGCACAAATCCGAAGATGGTAAACGGTCAGAGAATTAAACATTATATCTCAGGTAATGCAATAAATATTGAAACCAATATTATTGAAACCATAACCCCAGAGGAATACATAAGGGACACTTTCCAGAACGTTTCAGACTCCGAAAAGGAATAGGTATGTGGTACGGTAAGTAAACTGACTCCAAAACAATTTTTAAGGCAATATTTCTCCGTTTTGGAATATTTAGAAAAATAGAAAATTAAGTAGCAGTCCGGGAAGGACACGAGGGCCCCACGAGGGTGGAGGGCATGCCCTACCCCCTGGGCGCGCCCCCTACCTCGTGAGCACCTCGTGTGCCTTCCGGACTCTGTTTTCTTGCACGATACGTATTTTGGTCAGTAAAAATTCACTATATATGCTCCTGAAGGTTTTGACTCCCGTATCACGCAAATATTCTTTGTTCTTGTTTCGAGTTGTTTTCCTAACAGATCTAGATTATCACGACGTCCCCAAATGCTTCCAAGGACAAGTTCTTCGAGAAGGTCATCAACCCTTACCTCGCGGAGGTGCTGCGACACCCTCAAACCATTGAGATGCGTGATGGGTTGCTGCACATCCGCGATGCTGAGGGACCAAAGGGAACCGGAAGCATGGAGACGAGGCTCGAAGCAATGGAGCAACAAGTTTTCAAGTGCCAGGGGATGGTGGAGCGTGGAATCAACGCTAGCCACACGATGCTCGCGGAGTTCACTAACAACTACAAGTCGGATGCCAAGAACACTGAGGAGGCCATCTTCAAGCTACATGAGAAGATCGAGCACCTCCAAGCCCAAATATATGACCTGCAAAACCAAAACTATGAGTATGAATATAGATTCAAAAGAATGAGTTTGGCTGCAGATTTGAGGATTCCGGAGACTCGATCATCCTTCTATGATGCTGAACCTATGCCTTGGAAGATGGATGACAAGCCCGCATCATCAACAACACCTCCACCTTCTTCACCAACCAAGGAGATATAATCACATGGGTATGGGCACTCCCCTTGGAAACAACCAAGCTTGGGGGAGGTGCCCGGGTATCGTATCACAATCACAACTCCTATCTTTACCGTTTTCCTTAGTTCGATCCTATTAGTAGTATTTTGATCTAGTAGAATAAGTTTATGGCATGATCTAGTTTTGAGTTTTGCCTTATGATCTCTCTATGTAATCGAGTCCGTGAGCTATATAATAAAGATTAGTGTTGAGTCAAGGGCTTGATTTTCTTGCTATGATCTTGGGTGAATAAAAGAAAAGAGAAAAATAATAAGAAGAGACAAAAGTTCATATTGATCTTATTGATAGTAATGACTTCACATAGAAAGAGTGTGATGATTAAAAGTTGTTGGGAGTTGGCAGACATAGCTTTGTTCATCGTTCTAATTAATAGGAAGTAATAAGGAAAGAGAGGTTTCACATATAAATATACTATTATTGACATCTTTTATGATTGGGAGCACTCATCAAAATATGACATGCTAAAGAGTTGATGTTGGACAAGGAAGACAACGTAATGGGTTATGTTTTCTTATATCTGAGATAAAGTATGTTTTCATGGATCATCCAACATGTTGAGCTTGCCTTTCCCCCTCATGCTAGCCAAATTCTCAGCACCAAGTAGAGATACTACTTGTGCTTCCGAATACCCTTAAACCAATTTTGCCATGTGAGTCCACCATATCTACCTATGGATTGAGTAAGATCCTTCAAGTAAGTTGTCATCGGTGCAAAGCAATAATAATTGCTCTAAATATGTATGATTAGTGTGGGAGAAATAAGCTTTATACGATCTTGTGATGTGGAAGTAATAAAAGCGACGGACTGCATAATAAAGGTTCATATCACAATGTGCAATATAAAGTGACGTTCTTTCACATTAAGATTTTGTGCATCCAACCATAAAAGCGCATGGCAACCTATGCTTCCCTCTGCGAAGGGCCTATCTTTTATTATTATCTTCTACCTTATGCAAGTATCATGGTGATCTTCACCTCTCCCTTTTTCATTTTATCCTTTGGCAAGCCCAGCATGTTGGAAAGAACCTGATATATATATATATCTAATTGGATGTAGGGGGGCATGAGTTATTATTGTTGACATTACCCTCGAGGTAAAAGGTTGTGGGGCGAAACTATAAGCCCCTATCTTTCTCTGTGTCCGATTAAAACTCCGTAACCACAAGTATTGCGTGAGTGTTAGCAACTATGAAGGACTAGATGATAGTTGAGTATGTGGACTTGCTTTTTAGCTCTGACATAGACTCTTTCCGATGTTATGATAAATTGCAATTGCTTCAATCACTGCTGCACCACTTCTTCTTTCTTCGGCTTAAAGAGGGCCCCTGCTTAGGGTGCGTTGGCTTCGTCATGGCCAACAAAACCAATGCCATCTCGAATGCCGGGAAGAAGGCCGAGGGCTTCAGGAGAAAATGGGTCCTAATGGACGCCAAGCACGTCCATCCCCGACTGGTGCTGCCGACGGAGATGCCTGTGTCCCATGAGGGATGGCTTCGCGCGAAGCTCACTGACCTGCGGGCGACGCAGGTGCTGGAGAGGATGACTGTCGACCTGAAGCCCGGCGACTCAAGAACGACGAAGCTGACAGGGGCCATGATCGCCAAAGAATCCATGGCACAGCGCGTGGCTCCCCTCCAAACGCGCCCGCGCCCGATGTGGAAGCTTGGAGACGAAGGGGACGACCTCCGCTTGCGCCCGAAGCCCCTTTCCGATGAGGAATTGCGCTCGACTCTTCGTTCCTCGGTCGGGGACTACCAAGGGTACCCGCCTGATGGCCTTGTTCCCTTGTACCGCCGCCCGGATGGAGCGAAGGTTGTCGCCGCTCTACTTGTCTTCGACAAGCGTGGGCTCGTTCCGCCTGCGCCCACAAACATCCCGGTGATGACAACTCCGGTGGTCGTGTCTTCCGGCGAGTCTCTCAAGGAGGGAGAGGAGGAAGAAGAGGGAGAGGAGGAGCATGACTCGGAGGCGACCCGCAAAGGGGCGGGGGAGACCTCCCCCTTGCGCAAGGCCGACATCCTCTGCACCCTGCCTGATGATGATAACGAGGCCGATGTCCCCCTAGAAAGGGAGGAGCTGAGCACTATAGGGGGCTCCTCGAGGTCCAAGGTCAGTCCCTGGAGGAAGTCACCGGTCGGGATTCCGATGAGAGGAAGGTCGGCGCTGGTCTCCCGAGACGACGCCCATGTTATGCCGTTGCGTGAAGCTGCTTCCAACTTGCATGCTACCCCCTCTTCTGCGCCTAGAGCCCTTGCGCCCATGCCTCAGACTGGGAGGATCTCAGGCTTCAAGCTCAGGAAGCAGAGGGACTATGCCGCGGTGGACCAGTAAGTATCCTTGTTTTGCCTTGTTCCTGCTTCTGCTGCTGATTCTTGACGCCTTCCGTTGCTTGACTAGGCCGACGCCCGCGGCGAAGAGGAGGAAGGAGAACACGGCGGTACTGCTCAGTACCAGATCACCTGCTGCGGCCGCACCCTTCTCCGCAGGGAAGGACGGTGGCGGTGCTCGCGCTTCCCCGGCCCGATCGTCCTCATGAAACTTGGGGGAGCATCCTATGGAGGAGGCAGCCCCCATGGCCCTACTGGCACCAAAGGCGCTGGTGTCCGGCTCGGCTGCTGAGGTCTCCAAACCTCAGGAGCCCTCAGCCTCCCAAGCCATCGTGACGGTGTTGCATCTTCTTTCCTCCACCGCTCTGCTGACCCCGGATCCTTCCGCCTCCCCCGACATCCTGGAGCGCGCTCTTTCTGCACTGACCTTGCTACGGGAGGATCTTCAAGGCGCCGACCGTCGCCTGGTGGCCGAGCGCCTGGAGTTGATGTCTGGCTGGCTCCACTCCGACGTGGCCGTCCGAGCGGCGCTGAGCCAAGCTGCGGTGGACTCCGAGAAGGACAAGCAGGCCATCACCCAAGCTGTGGCTGCCCGCAAGGCGGCGCTGAAGGATGCCGGAGCCGCCCAAGATCGATGCCAGCTACTGGAGGCCGAACTGAAGACCATATGCAGTGAGTGTCCGGACGAAGCTCAGGGCCGCAGGGCGGAGGAGGAGAAGATGAAGGCCCGGGAGGACGCCATCAGGGGTCGCGACGCCGAGCTAGAGCAGTTGGCGGAGGCGTAGGATGCGGAGCGTAGCCGGCTGGAGAAGTTGGAGGAAGAGAAGGCCGAGATGGAAGCCAAGGCACAGGTCCTGGCCGAAGACCGCATGGCCTTCAAGTCCCTCGAGGAGAGGTCTCGTGCGGCGCTGTGGTCACGCTGTGAGAAGGGCTTGGAGGAGCCGCTAGCTACCGACAACGAGGGCCCCACCCAGCTGCTTCCTTATCTGGTCGAGGTGCTTGAGGAAGTCATGAGCGGTATCGGCCCCTTGGCAGAGGCAGAAGCCCGCATCCTTTCCTCAGCCGCGTTGACGCGCGTCTTCAGCCACCTTCATCTTCGCGATCCCGCCGCCCACCTCGACGAGCTGCTAGAGCCTGTGGACACCGAGCACTGTGCAACTGCTGCCGAAGCCATGAAGGGTCAGGTGGAGGCCCTGCTGAAGAGGTTCCGCGCCTTCGATCCCGCACCTTCAACTGGTGGTGCTGCTAATCCTGCAACTCCGGTGGGTGGTCTAGGTGAGGGCGACGCCGCTATGGGAGAAGCATCCCTTGCGGGTGGCGGCGGCGTCCGGGGATGATGAGATGACCCGCTGGCGGCTCCTTTCCTGTTTAATTCCTGCGATATGCACCATGCCTCATGGAGGCGTTTAAACTTGCGTTTGGTATCGGAAGAACAATATGTCTTGTAATATTTTCTTGAGATTTTGCGATTTCCTTCCCATTTGCTTTTACGTTCTACGTCGGCAGGGCCCGACCCCGCGCATACCTCAGCCGCCATTGGACCGTCCGGATCACCAGGACGAACCAAGGAGTGAGGGGCTACGTGGCCAGTTAGGCTCCTGAGTCACGATACTCGGGAGTCCCCCTTGACACGCAAACAACTTATACAAAGGAGATGCGGAAGTAGGCCTAGTGTTCTACGTCTGCAGGGCCCGACCCCGCGCATACCTCAACCGCCATTGGACCGTCTGGATCACCAGGACGGACCAAGGAGTGAGGGGCTATGTGGCCAGTTAGGCTCCTGAGTCGCGATGCTCAGGAGTCCCCCTTGACTTCAAACAACCTTCATACCTTGGCTCCGCTTGGGAGGGCGCGGGACGACCAGGTTCGAGGGACCTGGGAGGGTGACGTACGCTTGGGCGTGACCCGAGCGCAGCCCCCGTGCCTAGCCCCCTCGCAAGACTCTCCCGAGGGAAGGTGTTGCGATGAGGCCAGACACTGAGCTCAGAGGCTCCCTGAGGTTGATATGGCCATGAGGCCGCCCTCAGTTGTTTATAACCAGCGTGGAGCATAGTGCTTCCGCACTTGCATGGGCATAGCCGCTCCTCGGCAGTGTCGACTGCCAGCGCGGAGCATGGTGCTTCCACTGGTGCGTGGGTGAGGGCTCCCTCTGAGTGGAGCCCCCGGGGCATGTACAGCCCCACCCTGACACGTGGCTTGCATGGCAGGGCTAGACGACGTGTGTTTGGGCACACGTGAGCTAGCGCGGGACTCACGAGGCCCTACCTCAAGGCAGGTTGCGCCTTGTTTTGGTTCTTGTTGACTGCGGTGGTCCTGCGAGATGGTTAGGCAACCTGCACCGAACGAATCTCCTGAGGTTATCGCACAAGAAGGCCAAGCACCAACGACCCCAGGAGGTGACATGAATGGGACCGGCCCACCAGACAAAGCTTAGCCGTTGGATTTATCGATGCTGCAGGGATGGACCCGAGCATAGACGCCGTGCCTGTGAAGGATCCTGAAGAAAGACGATCGGCATGCGGCTCCCGTGGTGGGTGATAATCAAGCAGGTAATGACCATAGATAGCTTATGCATGGAAAGCAAACTAGTTTACGTAAATGCAAGAACGATACATGCCACTGGCTCGGACCCGAGCGGCCTGGGGATGATGCAGCCCGAGGGGCGCCCCAGCAGGGTAAGCTAAAGATGCAAGAGGGTACACTCCGTAGGGACAAGCCCATGCGACCTGAGAATAATGCAACCCGAGGGGCGCTTCCAGCTGAATGAACTTGGAAAATGTCACCTGGTTTTGTTGTCGAAGGAGCATTGGGGTAGCTGAAGGCGCGCGCTGAAGAAGTCGATCCTCACGAGCCATCGAGACCCTGAGCCTCGGGAGGCTCTGGGGCTCAGGTGGCTCCCCGAGGACCGTCTCCATCTCTGCCAAGACCGCATGATGCCTGGCCTCCTGGGTCACCAGGATGCTCCATAGATTGCACTGGAAGGCGGCTGCCACGCTCGGCAGGCCGAACGGCATGTGAACGTAGTTGTGAGGTGCACCCTCACACCGGCTAGCACGAAGGCCAGAAGCGCTGCTGAGATGCGGCCCTGTTGAGCCATGGGATTTCGATGCAGACGCGCAGCTCGCCACCTTCGCCCGGGTGGGGAGCTACACCAAGTGGGCGGCGATCGCTGCGTATCGCCCTTGCTTCCTGAAGCTCCTGGGTGGCCTTGATGATGAATTCCTGAGCGTCGGGCGCTCCTCGCCCGGTGCCCTCCTGAGGGAAACGTGCTGCAAAGAACGCCTCCATTTGGTGCCCGAGCGCCTCCCTCGTGATGTTGGCCAAGTCTGAGGCCCTCTAGAAGAGAGCCACCGAGCCCTGCACGAGGAGGGCGCCAGGCGTGCCTTCCTACGTGAGGGAGGGAGGCGCCCCATGTGCGGGCGCCGATCCTGAGGTGGCACCGCTAGAGGCGCCGCTCCCCTGAGGCCCTGTGCGGAGTAGTTGCTTCTTCTTCTTGGGGATGGCTGTCGGTGTCAAAACCGGCGGATCTCAGGTAGGGGGTCCCGAACTGTGCGTCTGAGGTTGATGGTAACAGGAGACAGGGAACACAATGTTTACCCAGGTTCGGGCCCTCCCAATGGAGGTAAAACCCTACGTCCTGCTAGATTAATATTGATGAGTATGGGGGTTACAAGAGTTGATCTACCACGAGATCGTGATGGCTGAAACCCTAGAAGTCTAGCCTATCTGATTATGATTATCCCTATGAAATAAACCCTCCAGTTTATATAGACACCAGAGGGGACTAGGCTTGTACAAAGTCAGTTACATAGAAAGGAAATAGTACATTCGGCTGCCTAGCTTGCCATCCACGCAAAGGAGAGTCCTATCCGGAAATAGGAGAAAGTCTTCTATCTTGTGTCTTCATGTCCCAATAGTTCGGCCCATGTACAATAGGTCGGACGTCCGAGGACCCCTTAGTCCAGGACTTCCCCAGTAGCCCCTGAACCTGGCTTCAATGACGAGGTGTCCGGCGCGCAGATTGTCTTCGGCATTGCAAGGCGGGTTCCGTCTATGAATACTCCGACCCAATCTTCGAACAACGAACGTGTCCGGATCTGCAAAACAAGTACAACATACCACCGCAGAGAGTATAATATTTCATGAGTCCCATCTGCTAACAACTTTTTGTAACGTGACATCACGTCCCCGCCCGGTTATTATTTAGAACCGTTTCTTGGCCTACCGCTCCATATTTCGTGATGTGGCTTTATTGGCACATCTCGTCAAAGCAGAGATCATGTCCCCTTGTTGCGGGATTCTTATCAATACAGGTATGGGTAATCCAACTGTGCCGCCCGCATGGCCCCTGCAGAATAGGCGAGTTTCATGGCGAGTGGGGAGGTGTTTGATATTCACTACCTTTATAAGGAGATAAGGATTCATCTCTTCCACCCACGCCTTCTCTCTTTCTGCCTACCCACTCTCGAGCTCCAGCGCCCAAGTTCTCATGTTTCCTGCACCAAGAAAGCACTCCAACCATGTCCGGAGCGCAGGGCAAGTGGATGGCCTCCACCGTCAAGGAGAAGGACATCACCCAACTTCGGGAGGCCGGATATTTGGCCAGGGAGATCGCCCATCGGCTTCCTGCTAAGGGACAGATCATCCCCACTCCGGAGCCCCATGAGAGGGTCGTGTTCATCCCTCACTTCGTCCGCGGGCTGGGATTTCCTCTCCACCCATTCGTCCGCAGACTCATGTTCTAATATGGGATGGATTTCCATGATCTGGCCCCCAATTCCTTCCTCACCATCTCGGCGTTTATCGTCATGTGTGAGGCCTTCCTCCACACCCTCCCCCCACTTTGGACTGTGGCTGAAGACCTTCAATGTGAAGCCGAAGGTGGTGGGCGGCGAACACGCAGAATGCGGAGGCACCATGGTGAGCAAAATGTCCAACGTCCCGTGGCACAAAGGCACCTTCGTGGAGACCGTCAAGGGGTGACAGAAGCTATGGTTCTACGTCACGGAGCCCCGTGACGCTGCCTGGGCCACAGCTCTCGAATTCAAGTTCGGGGCCCCAATGCGGCTTACCTCCTGGCAGGAGAAGGGCCTGGATTGGTCTATGTCGGACGAGTTGACTGCGCTTCAGACGCTATCAGGAGCATGGTGGACAAGAATGTCAAGCTCGTCGATGTGATTCAGGTGATGCTAATTCGCCGGATCCTTCCATGCCAGAACCGGGCTTTCCATCTATCGGAGTTCAATCCGGCCAAGCACAAGACCCTGCGACAATTCTTTGGAACTACACACGAAGACATCTGGATGGTGCTTTTCAAGGCCAATGAGACGTGGCCGGAGACAACCGAGGACCGCGGGGACGATCTAGCCCATCCTGCCAGTTCACTAAGTTTTCCATGCTTCAAGGCATATCCCTTTCTGGCTTGCTCAAGGAGGATGTCCCAACTTCCCCATTTTTTCTTTTCAGGGTTGGACAAAGAAGGAGGAGCAGATTCGGTGTTCAGCTCTGCTGCCCGAGGAACCAGCCATCCCGCTTTTGACGAATATGCTAGTTCCGGTGTCCTACGTGGCGCCGGAGAAGAAGGCCAAGGGGACCAAAGGAGGCCTCCGTGCTAAGGGTACTTCGGACGTGGCGTCCGAAGATGCAGAAACTCACTCCACCACCGAAGACGACGAGGAGGAGGAAGAGGAGGAAGAAAGCAACTTCCCCCTCCCCGAGGGGGGAAAGAAGAGGGCGGCCTCCACAGATCTAGAAGCGGATGCGTCCAAGAAGGGAAAGGCTTCCTTCGTGGATAGCTCCGCGTGGGACGTCGATAGCAGCCCCGAGTGGCGCCCTCGAAACAAGCCCATGGCCGAATCGTGAGTATCCGAAGACCCTGATGCATTCATATATCCTCCTCTTTCACTTGATAATTCTATCATGTTGAATCATGCATTTGCAGTCCGGCTCGTTCCGCCCTCGAGCGATCCTCGTCTTCGGGGAACTCACCGGATCCGAAGGTGATGGACAGTCGGTCCCTTCCAACGGCCTCCTCTCCCAAGGCCATGGATGACGCCGAGATGTTGTCCCGAAGGACCCCCGGCCAGGGAGAGACGCAACAGGCCGTCAGGACGGTGCTAGAGGGCGAGACCTTGGCCGCCGGACACATGGGGGAGCAGATCCCCATGGAGACTGGTGATGGGGGCCATGTCCAATTCGGTCCCCAGCCAAATACGGTCCTGGAGACCTGTACGACTCCGGAATCCGGCAAGCAGCCTCCTTCATCGGAAGGAGGTGTGCCCATTCCGCCGGTGACCTCTATCCAACCAGAGGCGCCGGATACTCTACTGGAGGCGCTGCGAAGCGTTTCCATCGTTTAGGAACACCGTACCCTTATGGGTACGGTGATTGAGAAGATTCAGTCCGCGAAGAGCGAACTGACCGAAGCCTGCGCGAGCCTTCTAACATGCTTTGAGGTAAGCACTGCATTTATGCCAAAAGAAAGTTATAGTATAGACAGTAGCCCCTGAGACTCTGTCTGGTGTTCGGAAAGAAAAGCCGAACAGAGGATCAAATAGTTTCTCGCAGGAGACTAATAACATATGTCTTTGTGAATAAGCAGGCATCACTACTAGCCGCGACTTCTCATGCTGCCGAAGTCTACGAACTGAAGCAGAGGCTGGAACGGACGGAGGAAGAGCTCGGACATTCAAAAAAGCAGCTGGAGGATGCCCAAGGTATGCAATGATCTTGTGTATGTCCGGAAGGGGTGAATGATGTAAGATGATCATAGTGCCATGACATTTATTAGGGGCGGCGACCAAGGTAGAGGCCCTCAAGAAGGCGCTGGCCGAGGCCGAGGAGAGAGCAGTAAAGGAAAAAAGCTGCCCGAGAAAAGCATGAGGCCAGGGTTGGTGAGGTCCAGTAGGAGCTCCAGGACGCAGTGAAGAAAAGCGAGTCCTTGGAGCGCCAGAATGCGGACCAAGAGTCCGAACTCGCTAAGGCCCGCCAAAGTGCATAAGAGGCCCGGGCCGAAGCCCAAGGCGCCCTCAGGGAGATCCAAGAGGCCAAGAAGATCGCGGCGGGTAAGGCTTTTATTATGCAAAGCAAGTAAGTGAGCCAGAGGTATCTCTTACTGACTCGGATTTGGAGTTCTCCAGGGGCGTTTGCGGATTTGCCGCGTAGTGTTTCCGATGCTGCGGAATTCTTCCGGGCCGAAGAGGGGAGCTCAATGAAGAAGACGTTATGGTCGCAATACCTTGCACCAAAATATCCGGTGCCCTTTAGCGACTAGCTAAAACAGTTGGTCGAGCTGCATAGGGTGGCCGAACTAGCCATGAAGATTTAATAATCTGGCTATGGCCTGCAGAAGCTATACCCGGCAGCTACTTCGGCGTCGTGAAGTGGCTGGTCAATGCCTGCCCTTGTCTTGATGCCATCAAGCGGTCGGTCTGCATAGAAGGTGCGCGGATGGCTGATACGTCTCCAACGTATCTATAATTTTTGATTGTTCCATGCTATATTATATTCTGTTTTGGACATTATTGGGCCTTACTATACACTTTTATATTATTTTTGGGACTAACCTATTAACCAGATGCCCTACCCAGAATTGTTGTTTTTTTGCCTATTTTAGGGTTTTGCAGAAAAAGAATATCAAACGGAGTCCAAACGGAATGAAACCTTCGGGAACGTGATTTTCGGAACGAACATGATCCAGGGGACTTGGACCCTACGTCAAGCAATCAACGATGAAGGCACAAGGTAGGGGGTGCGCCTACCCCCCAGGCCCACCCTCCACCCTCGTGGGCCCCCCGTTGCTCCACCGACGTACTTCTTCCTCCTATATATACCTACGTACCCCCAAACTACTAGATACGGAGCCAAAACCCTAATTCCACTGCCGTAACTTTCTGTACCCACGAGATCCCATCTTGGGGCCTGTTCCGGAGCTCCGCCGAAGGGGGCATCGATCACGGAGGGCTTCTACATCAATACCATACCCTCTCCGATGAAAGTGTGAGTAGTTTACTTCAGACCTACGGGTCCATAGTTATTAGCTAGATGGCTTCTTCTCACTTTTTGGATCTCAATACAAAGTTCTCCCCCTCTTTTGTGGTGATCTATTCTATGTAATCTTCTTTTTAGGGTGTATTTGTTGAGACCGATGAATTGTGGGTTTATGATCAAGTTTATCTATGAGCAATATTTGAATCTTCTCTGAATTCTTTTATGTATGATTGGTTATCTTTGCAAGTCTCTTCGAATTATCAGTTTGGTTTGGCCTACTAGATTGATCTTTCTTGCGATGGGAGAAGTGCTTAGCTTTGGGATCAATCTTGCGGTGTCCTTTCCCAGTGACAGTAGGGACAGCAAGGCACGTGTTGTATTGTTGCCAACGAGGATAACAAGATGGGGTTTATATCATATTGCATGAGTTTATCCCTCTAGATCATGTCATCTTGCTTAAAGTGTTACTCTGTTCTCTTGAACTTAATACTCTAGATACATGCTGGATAGCGGTCGATGTGTGGAGTAATAGTAGTAGATGCAGGCAGGAGTCGGTCTACTTGTCTCGGACGTGATGCCTATATACATGATCATACCTAGATATTCTCATAACTATGCTCAATTCTGTCAATTGCTCAATAGTAATTTGTTCACCCACCGTAAATACTTATGCTCTCGAGAGAAGCCACTAGTGAAACCTATGGCCCCTGGGTCTATTTTCCATCATATTAATCTTCCAATACTTAGTTATTTTATTGCCTTTTATTTTACTTTGCATCTTTATCATAAAAATACGAAAAATATTATCTTATCATATCTATCATATCTCACTCTCATAAGTGACCATGTAGGGATTGACAACCCCTTATCGCGTTGGTTGCGAGGATTTATTCGTTTGTGTAGGTGCGAGGGACTCGTGCGTGGCCTCCTACTGGATTGATACATTGGTTCTCAAAAACTGAGGGAAATACTTACGCTACTTTGCTGCATCACCCTTTCCTCTTCAAGGGAAAACCAACGCAAGTGCTCAAGAGGTAGCAAGAAGGATTTCTGGCAACGTTGCCGGGTGGTCTACATAAAAGTCAACACACCAAGTACCGATCACAAACCCTTATCTCCTGCATTACATTATTTGCCATTTGCCTCTCGTTTCCTCTCCCCCACTTCACCCTTGTCGTTTTATTCGTCCTCTCTCTCTCCGTCCTCCCTCTCTTTCTCCTTTTGCCTCTTTTTGCCCATCTCTTGTTTGGTCGTGTGTTGGATTGCCTGCTTGTCACGATGGCTCAGGATAATACTAAATTGTGTGACTTCACCAATACCTACAACAATGATTTCCTTAGCACTCCAATTGCTCCTCTTACCGATACTGAATCTTGTGAAATCAATGCTGCTTTGTTGAATCTTGTCATGAAACATCAATTAGCCGGCCTTCCTAGTGAAGATGCCGCTACCCATCTAAATAGCTTCGTTGACTTGTGTGATATGCAAAAGAAGAAAGATGTGGATAATGATATTGTTAAATTGAAGCTATTTCCTTTTTCACTTAGAGATCATGCTAAAGCTTGGTTTTCGTCTTTGCCTAAAAATAGTATTGATTCTTGGAATAAGTGCAAAGATGCCTTTATCTCTAAGTATTTTCCTCCTGCTAAGATCATCTCTCTTAGAAACGATATTATGAATTTTAAGCAACTTGATCATGAACATGTTGCACAAGCTTGGGAGAGGATGAAATTAATGACACATAATTACCCAACTCTTGGTTTGAATTTGTGGATGATTATATAAAAAAATTTATGCCGGATTGAATTTTGCTTCTAGAAATCTTTTAGATTCGGTCGTGGGAGGCACTTTTATGGAAATCACTTTAGGAGAAGCTACTAAACTCCTAGATAATATTATGGTTAATTATTTTCAATGGCACAGTGAAAGATCTACTAATAAAAAAGTGCATGCGATAGAAGAAATTAATGTTTTGAGTGGAAACATGGATGAACTTATGAAATTATTTGCTAACAAAAGTGTTTCTTCTGATCCTAATGATATGCCTTTGTCTACTTTGATTGAGAATAATAATGAATCTATGGATGTGAATTTTGTTGGTAGGAATAATTTTGGTAACAACGCGTATAGAGGAAACTTTAATCCTAGGCCATACCCTAGTAATTCCTCTAATAATTATGGTAATTACTACAACAATTCTTATGGAAATTATAATAAGATTCCCTCTGATATTGAATCTAATATTAAAGAATTTATTACTTCTCAAAAGAATTTCAATGCTTTGATTGAAGAAAATTTTCTTAAGATTGATGAGTTGGCTAGGAACGTTGATAGAATTTCTCTTGATGTTGATTCTTTGAAACTTAGATCTATTCCTCCTAAGCATGATATCAGTGAGTCTCTCAAAGCTATGAGAATTTCCATTGATGAGTGCAAAGAAAGAACCGCTAGGATGCGTGCTAAGAAAGATTGCTATATAAAAGTGTGTTCTTCTAGTTTCCATGATAATAAATATGAAGATCTAAAAGTTATTGATGTGTCCCCTATTAAATCTTTGTTTTGCAATATGAATCTTGATAATGATGGGACTGAATATGATCCACCTTTACCTAGACGGCGTCCCAAGAATTCAGAATTCTTAGATCCTGATGCTAAAATTGTTAAAAGTGGGATTGAAGAAGTCAAAACTTTAAATATTAATGAACCCACTATTTTGGATTTCAAGGAATTTAATTATGATAATTGCTCTTTGATAGATTGTATTTCCTTGTTGCAATCCGTGCTAAATTCTCCTCATGCTTATAGTCAAAATAAAGCTTTTACTAAACATATCGTTGATGCTTTGATGCAATCTTATAAGAAAAACTTGAGTTGGAAGTTTCTATCCCTAGAAAACTTTATGATGAGTGGGAACCTACTATTAAAATTAAGATTAAAGATCATTAATGCTATGCTTTGTGTGATTTGGGTGCTAGTGTTTCCATGGTTCCAAAGACTTTGTGTGATTTGTTAGGTTTCCATGATTTTGATGATTGCTCTTTAAACTTGCAGCTTGCAGATTCCACTATTAAGAAACCTATGGGAAGAATTAATGATGTTCTTATTGTTGCAAATAGGAATTATGTGCCCGTAGATTTTATTGTTCTTGACATAGATTGCAATCCTTCATGTCCTATTATTCTTGGTAGACCTTTCCTTAGAACGATTGGTGCAATTATTGATATGAAGGAAGGAAATATTAGATTCCAATTTCCGTTAAGGAAAGGCATGGAAAACTTCCCTAGAAAGAAAATTAAATTACCTTATGAATCTATTATGAGAGCCACTTATGGATTGCCTTCCAAAGATGGCAATACCTAGATCTATCCTTGCTTTTATGCCTAGCTAGGGGCGTTAAACGATAGCACTTGGTCGGAGGAAACCCAATTTTATTATTATTCCTTGATTTTTGCTCCTGTTTAGTAATAAATAATTATCTAGCCTCTGTTTTGGTTGTGTTTTTTTGTGTTTAATCAGTGTTTGTGCCAAGTAGAACCGTTGGGAAGACATGGGGAAAGTCTTTTTAATCTTGCTGTAAAAAACAGAAACTTTAGCGCTCACGAGAATTCCTGCCATTTTTATTTGGAAAGTGCTATTTAGTTAATTCATTTTGAAGATGATTAATAGATAAATTCCTCACGTGAAGAAATTTATTTTAGAATTTTTGGGGTTCCAGATCTTGCATTAGCTACAGATTACTACAGACTGTTCTGTTTTTGACAGATTCTGTTTTTCGTGTGTTGTTTGCTTATTTTGATGAATCTATGGCTAGTAAAATAGTTTATAAACCATAGATAAGTTGGAATACAGTAGGTTTAACACCAATATAAATAAAGAATGAGTTCATTACAGTACCTTGAAGTGGTGTTTTGTTTTCTTTCGCTAACGGAGCTCACAAGATTTTCTACTTTAAGTTTTGTGTTGTGAAGTTTTCAAGTTTTGGGTAAAGATTTGATGGATTATGGAACAAGGAGTGGAAAGATCCTAAGCTTGGGGATGCCCATGGCACCCCCAAGATAATATAAGGAAACCTAAAATCCAAAGCTTGGGGATTCCCCGGAAGGCATCCCCTCTTTCGTCTACTTCCATCAGTAACTTTACTTGGAGCTATATTTTTATTCACCACATGATATGTGTTTTGCTTGGAGCGTCTTGTATGATTTGAGTCTTTATTTTTTAGTTTTCCACAATCATCCTTGCTGTACACACCTTTTGAGAGAGACACACATGATTTGGAAATTTTTAGAATACTCTATGTGCTTCACTTATATCTTTTGAGTTATATAGTTTTTGCTCTAGTGCTTCACTTATATCTTTTAGATCACGTCGGTGGATTTGTTTTATAGAAACTATTGTTCTCTCATGCTTCACTTAGATTATTTTGAGAGTCCTACAAAACAGCATGGTAATTTGTTTTAATTATGTTAGGCATTCAAGATTAATAAAATTTTCTTATGAGTGTGTTGAATACTATAAGAAGTTTGATACTTGATAATTGTTTTGAGATATGGAGATGGTGATATTAGAGTCATGCTATTTGAGTAGTTATGAATTTGAGAAATATGTGTGTTAAAGTTTGTGCCTCCCGTAGCATGCACATATGGTGAACCGTTATGTGATGAAGTCGGATCATGATTTATTTATTGAATGTCTTCCTTATGAGTGTGGTCGGGGACGAGCGATGGTCTTTTCCTATTAATCTATCCCCCTAGGAGAATGCGTGTAATACTTTGCTTTGATAACTTGTAGATTTTTGCAATAAGTATATGAGTTCTTTATGAGTAAGGTTGATTCCATGGACCATATGCACTTTTCTTCCTTCCGCCATTGCTAGCCTCTCTAATACCGCGCACCTTTCGCCGGTATCATACATCCACCATATACCTTCCTCAAAACAGCCATCATACCTACCTATCATGGCATTTCCATAGCCATTCTGAGATATATATTGCCATGCAACTTTCCACCATTCCGTTTACTATGACACGCTCCATCATTGTCATATTGCTTTGCATGATCATGTAGTTGACATTGTATTTGTGGCAAAGCCACCGTTCATAATTCTTTCATACATGTCACTCTTGATTCATTGCATATCTCGGTACACCGCCGGTGGCATTCACATAGAGTCATATTTTGTTCTAAGTATTGAGTTGTAATTGTTGAGTTGTAAGTAAATAAAAGTGTCATGATCATCATTTTTAGAGCATTGTCCCAAGTGAGGAAAGGATGATGGAGACTATGATTCCCCCACAAGTCGGATGAGACTCCGGACGAAAAATATATTAAAAAAAGAGGCCATAAGAAAAAGGAAAATGCCCAAATAAAAAAATGAGAGAAAAAGAGAGAAGGGACGATGCTACTATCCTTTTACCACACTTGTGCTTCAAAGTAGCACCATGATCTTCATAATAGAGAGTCTCCTATGTTATCACTTTCATATACTAGTGGGAATTTTTCATTATAGAACTTGGCTTGTATATTCCAATGATGGGCTTCCTCAAAATGCTCTAGGTCTTCGTGATCAAGCGAGTTGGATGCACCCCCACTTAGTTCTTTCCGTTGAGCTTTCATGTACTTATAGCTCTAGTGCATCTGTTGCATGGCAATCCCTACTCACTCACATTGATATCTATTGATGGGCATCTCCATAACCCGTTGATACGCCTAGTTGATGTGAGACTATCTTCCCCCTTTTTTGTCTCCTCCACAACCACCATTCTATTCCACCTAAAGTGTTATGTCCATGGCTCACGCTCATGTATTGCGTGAAGATTGAAAAAGTTTGAGAACACCAAAAGTATGAAATAATTTCTTGGCTTGTCATCGGGGTTGTGCATGATTTAAATACTTTGTGTGGTGAAGATAGAGCATAGCCAGACTATATGATTTTGTAGGGATAACTTTCTTTGGCCATGTTATTTTGAAGAGACATAATTGCTTAGTTAGTATGCTTGAAGTATTATTATTTCTATGTCAATATTGAACTTTTGTCTTGAATCTTTCGGATCTCAATATTCATACACAATTAAGAAGAATTACATTGAAATTGTGCCAAGTAGCATTCCACATCAAAAATTCTGTTTTTATCATTTACCTACTCGAGGATGGGCAGGAATTAAGCTTGGGGATGCTTGATACGTCTCCAACGTATCTATAATTTTTTATTGTTCCATGCTATATTATATTCTGTTTTGGACATTATTGGGCTTTATTATACACTTATATATATATTTTGGGACTAACCTATTAACCGGAGGCCCTGCCCAGAATTGCTGTTTTTTTACCTATTTTAGGGTTTCATAGAAAAAGAATATCAAACGGAGTCCAAACGGAATGAAACCTTCGGGAACGTGATTTTCGGAACGAACATGATCCAGGGGACTTGGACCATACGTTAAGCAATCAACAAGGAAGGCACGAGGTAGGGGGTGCGCCTACCCCCCAAGGCGCGCCCTCCACCCTCGTGGGCCCCCCGTTGCTCCATCGACGTACTCCTTCCTCCTATATATACCTACGTACCCCCAAACTACCAGATACGGAGCCAAAACCCTAATTCCACCGCCGTAACTTTCTGTATCCATGAGATCCCATCTTGGGGCCTGTTCCGGAGCTCCGCTGGAGGGGGCATCGATCACAGAGGCTTCTACATCAACACCATACCCTCTCCGATGAAGTGTGAGTAGTTTACTTCAGACCTACGGGTCCATATTTATTAGCTAGATGGCTTCTTCTCTCTTTTTGGATCTCAATACAAAGTTCTCCCCCTCTCTTGTGGAGATCTATTCGATGTAATCTTCTTTTTGCAGTGTGTTTGTTGAGACCGATGAATTGTGGGTATATGATCAAGTTTATCTATGAACAATATATGAATCTTCTCTGAATTCTTTTATGTATGATTGGTTATCTTTGAAAGTCTCTTCGAATTATCAGTTTGGTTTGGCCTACTAGATTGATCGTTCTTGCAATGGGAGAAGTGCTTAGCTTTGGGTTCAATCTTGTGGTGTCCTTTCCCAGTGACAGTAGGGGCAGCAAGGCATGTTTTGTATTGTTGCCATCGAGGATAACAAGATGGGGTTTATATCATATTGCATGAGTTTGTCCCTCTACATCATCTTGCTTAAAGCGTTACTCTATTCTCTTGAACTTAATACTCTAGATGCATGCTGGATAGCGGTAGATGTGTCGAGTAATAGTAGTAGATGCAGGCAGGAGTAGGTCTACTTGTCTCGGACGTGATGCCTATATACATGATCATACCTAGATATTCTCATAACTATGCTCAATTCTGTCAATTGCTCAACAGTAATTTCTTCACCCACCGTAAATACTTATGCTCTTGAGAGAAGCCACTAGTGAAACCTATGGCCCCCGGGTCTATTTTCCATCATATTAATCTTCCAATACTCAATTATTTTTATTGCCTTTTATTTTACTTTGCATCTTTATCATAAAAATACCAAAAATATTATCTTATCATATCTATCAGATCTCACTCTCGTAAGTGACCGTGTAGGGATTGACAATCCCTTATCGCGTTGGTTGCGAGGATGTATTCGTTTCTGTAGGTGCGAGGTGTTGGAGAACGTAGTAATTTCAAAAAATTTCCTACGCACACGCAAGATCATGGTGATGCACAGCAACGAGAGGGGAGAGTGTTGTCTACGTACCCTCGTAGACCGAAGCGGAAGCGTTGACGCAACATAGAGGAAGTAGTCGTAGGTCTTCCCGGTCCAACCGATCCAAGCACCGTTACTCCGGCACCTCCAAGTTCTTGACACACGTACAGCTCGATGGCGCACCCCGGGCTCCGATCCAGCAAGCTTCGGGGAGGAGTTTCATCAGCACGACGTCGTGGTGACGATCTTGATGTTTAACCGTCGCAGGGCTTCGCCCAAGCACCGCTACAATATGATCGAGGTGTAATATCATGGAGGGGGGCACCGCACACGGCTAAGGAACGATCACGAAGATCAACTTGTGTGTTCTAGGGTGCCCCCTGCCCCCGTATATAAAGGAGCAAGGGGAGGCTGGCCGGCCCTTGGGTGCGCCAAGGAGAGGGGGGGAGTCCTTCTCCTAGTGGGAGTAGGACTCCCCTTTCCTAGTCCAACTAGGAATAGGGAGGGGGAAGGAAAGAGAGGGAGAGGAGAGGGAAAGGGGGGCCGCGCCCCCCCTCCTAGTCCTATTCGGACTCCCCATGAGGGGGGGCGCGCCACCTCCTGGGCTGCTGCCCTCTCTCTCCCCTCAGGCCCAATAAGGCCAATTACTTCCCCGGGGGGTTCCGGTAACCCCTCCGGCACTTCGGTTTTATCTGAAATCACCCGGAACAATTCCGGTGTCCGAATATAGTCGTCCAATATATCGATCTTTATGTCTCGACCATTCCGAGACTCCTCGTCACGTCCATGATCACATCCGGGACTCCGAACAACCTTCGGTACATCAAAATACATAAACTCATAACAACTGTCATCGTAATGTTAAGCGTGCGGACCCTACGGTTCAAGAACAATGTAGACATGACCGAGATACGTCTCCGGTCAATAACCAATAGCGGGACCTAGATGCCCATATTGGCTCCTACATATTCTACGAAGATCTTTATCGGTCAGACCGCATAACAACGTACGTTGTTCCCTTTGTCATCGGTATGTTACTTGCCCGAGATTCGATCGTCGGTATCCAATACCTAGTTCAATCTCGTTGTCGGCAAGTCTCTTTACTCGTTCCGTAATACATCATCTCACAACTAACACATTAGTTGTAATGCTTGCAAGGCTTATGTGATGTGCATTACTGAGAGGGCCCAGAGATACCTCTCTGACATTCGGAGTGACAAATCCTAATCTCAAAATACGCCAACCCAACAAGTACCTTTGGAGACACCTGTAGAGCACCTTTATAATCACCCAGTTACGTTGCGACGTTTGGTAGCACACAAAGTGTTCCTCCGGTAAACGGGAGTTGCATAATCTCATAGTCATAGGAACATGTATAAGTCATGAAGAAAGCAATATCAACATACTAAACGATCGGGTGCTAAGCTAATGGAATGGGTCATGTCAATCAGATCATTCAACTAATGATGTGACCTTGTTAATCAAATAACAACTCTTTGTTCGTGGTTAGGAAACATAACCATCTTTGATTAACAAGCTAGTCAAGTAGAGGCATACTAGTGACACTCTGTCTGTTTATATATTCACACATGTATTATGTTTCCGGTTAATACAATTCTAGCATGAACAATAAACATTTATCATGATATATGAGGAAATAAATAATAACTTTATTATTGCCTCTAGGGCATATTTCCTTCAGTCTCCCACTTGCACTAGAGTCAATAATCTAGATTACACAGTAATGATTCTAACACCCATGGAGCCTTGGTGCTGATCATGTTTTGCTCGTGGAAGAGGCTTAGTCAACGGGTCTGCTACATTCAGATCCGTATGTATCTTGCAAATCTCTATGTCTCCCACCTGGACTAGATCCCGGATGGAATTGAAGCATCTCTTGATGTGCTTGGTTCTTTTGTGAAATCTAGATTCCTTTGCCAAGGCAATTGCACCAGTATTGTCACAAAAGATTTTCATTGGACCCGATGCACTAGGTATGACACCTAGATCGGATATGAACTCCTTCATCCAGACTCCTTCGTTTGCTGCTTCCGAAGCATCTATGTACTCCGCTTCACATGTAGATCCCGCCACGACGCTTTGTTTAGAACTGCACCAACTGACAGCTCCACCGTTTAATGTAAACACATATCCGGTTTGCGATTTAGAATCGTCCGGATCAGTGTCAAAGCTTGCATCAACGTAACCGTTTACAATGAGCTCTTTGTCACCTCCATATATGAGAAACATATCCTTAGTCCTTTTCAGGTACTTCAGGATGTTCTTGACCGCTGTCTAGTGATCCACTCCTGGATTACTTTGGTACCTCCCTGCTAAACTTATAGCAAGGCACACATTAGGTCTGGTACACAGCATTGCATACATGATAGAGCCTATGGCTGAAGCATAGGGAACATCTTTCATTTTCTCTCTATCTTCTGCAGTGGTCGGGCATTGAGTCTGACTCAACTTCACACCTTGTAACACAGGCAAGAACCCTTTCTTTGCTTGATCCATTTTGAACTTCTTCAAAATCTTGTCAAGGTATGTGCTTTGTCAAAGTCCAATTAAGCGTCTTGATCTATCTCTATAGATCTTTATGCCTAATATGTAAGCAGCTTCACCGAGGTCTTTCATTGAAATATTCTTATTCAAGTATCCCTTTATGCTATCCAGAAATTCTATATCATTTCCAATCAGTAATATATCATCCACATATAATATCAGAAATGCTACAGAGCTCCCACTCACTTTCTTGTAAATACAGGCTTCTCCGAAAGTCTGTATAATACCAAATGCTTTGATCACACTATCAAAGCGTTTATTCCAACTCCGAGAGGCTTGCACCAGTCCATAAATGGATCGCTGGAGCTTGCACACTTTGTTAGCTCCCTTTGGATCGACAAAACCTTCCGGTTGCATCATATACAACTCTTCTTCCAGAAATCCATTCAGGAATGCAGTTTTGACATCCATCTGCCAAATTTCATAATCATAAAATGCGGCAATTGCTAACATGATTCGGACAGACTTAAGCATCACTACGGGTGAGAAGGTCTCATCGTAGTCAACCCCTTGAACTTGTAGAAAACCTTTTGCGACAAGTCGAGCTTTGTAAACAGTAATATTACCGTCAGCGTCAGTCTTCTTCTTGAAGATCCATTTATTCTCAATTGCTTGCCGATCATCGGGCAAGTCAACCAAAGTCCATACTTTGTTCTCATACATGGATCCCATCTCAGATTTCATGGCTTCAAGCCATTTTGCGGAATCTGGGCTCACCATCGCTTCTTCATAGTTCGTAGGTTCATCATGATCTAGCAGCATGATCTCCAGAACAGGATTACCGTACCACTCTGGCATGGTTCTTACTCTGGTTGATCTACGAGGTTCAGTAGTATATTGTCCTAAAGTTTCATGATCATTATCATTAGCTTCCTCACTAATTGGTGTAGGTGTTGCAGAAACAGTTTTCTGTGATGTACTACTTTCCAATAAGGGAGCAGGTACAGTTACCTCATCAAGTTCTACTTTCCTCCCACTCACATCTTTCGAGAGAAACTCCTTCTCCAGAAAGTTTCCGAATTTAGCAACAAAAGTCTTGCCTTCGGATCTATGATAGAAGGTGTATCCAATAGTTTCCTTTGGATATCCTATGAAGACACATTTCTCCGATTTGGGTTCGAGCTTATCAGGTTGAAGTTTTTCAAATAAGCATCGCAGCCCCAAACTTTCAGAAACGACAACTTTGGTTTCTTGCCAAACCATAGTTCATAAGGCGTCGTCTCAACGGATTTCGATGGTGCCCTATTCAACGTGAATGTGGCCGTCTCTAAAGCATAACCCCAAAATGATAGTGGTAAATCAGTAAGAGACATCATAGATCGCACCATATTGATTACGACGTTTGGACACACCATTACGCTGTGGTGTCCCAGGTGGCGTGAGTTGCGAAACTATTCCGCATTGCTTCAAATGTACACCAAACTCGTAACTCAAATATTCTCCTCCACGATCATATCGTAGAAACTTTATTTTCTTGTTACGATGATTTTCAACTTCACTCTGAAATTCTTTGAACTTTTCAAATGTTTCAGACTTATGTTTCATTAAGTAGATATACCCATATCTGCTTAAGTCATCTGTGAAGGTGAGAAAATAACGATATCCGCCACGAGCTTCAATATTCATCGGACCACATACATCTGTATGTATGATTTCCAACAAATCTGTTGCTCTCTCCATAGTACCGGAGAACGGTGTTTTAGTCATCTTGCCCATGAGGCACGGTTCGCAAGTACCAAGTGATTCATAATCAAGTGGTTCCAAAAGTCCATCAGTATGGAGTTTCTTCATGCGCTTTACACCGATATGACCCAAACGGCAGTGCCACAAATAAGTTGCACCATCATTATCAACTCTGCATCTTTTGGCTTCAACATTATGAATATGTGTATCACTACTATCGAGATTCAACAAGAATAGACCACTCTTCAAGGGTGCATGACCATAAAATATATTACTCATATAAATAGAACAACCATTATTCTCTGATTTAAATGAATAACCGTCTCGCATTAAACAAGATCCAGATATAATGTTCATGCTCAATGCTGGCACCAAATAACAATTATTTAGGTCTAAAACTAATCCCGAAGGTAGATGTAGAGGTAGCGTGTCGACTGCAATCACATCGACTTTGGAACCGTTTCCCACGCGCATCCTCACCTCGTCCTTAGCCAATCTTCGCTTAATTCGTAGTCCCTGTTTCGAGTTGCAAATATTAGCAACAGAACCAAATACCCAGGTGCTACTGCGAGTATTAGTAAGGTACACATCAATAACATGTATATCACATATACCTTTGTTCACCTTGCCATCCTTCTTATCCGCCAAATACTTGGGACAGTTCCGCTTCCAGTGACCAGTCTACTTGCAGTAGAAGCACTCAGTTTCAGGCTTAGGTCCAGACTTGGGTTTCTTCTCTTGAGCAGCAACTTGCTTGCCGTTCTTCTTGAAGTTCCCCTTCTTCTTCCCTTTGCCCTTTTTCTTGAAACTAGTGGTCTTGTTGACCATCAACACTTGATGCTCCTTTTTGATTTCTACCTCCGCAGCTTTCAGCATTGCGAAGAGCTCGGGAATAGTCTTATTCATCCCTTGCATATTATAGTTCATCACGAAGCTCTTGTAGCTTGGTGGCAGTGATTGGAGAATTCTGTCAATGATGCAATCATCTGGAAGATTAACTCCATCTGAATCAAGTGATTATTATACCCAGACATTTTGAGTATATGCTCACCGACAGAACTGTTCTCCTCCATCTTGCAGCTATAGAACTTATTGGAGACTTCATATCTCTCAATCCGGGCATTTGCTTGAAATATTAACTTCAACTCCTGGAACATCTCATATGCTCCATGACGTTCAAAACATCGTTGAAGTCCCGATTCTAAGCCGTAAAGCATGGCACACTGAACTATCGAGTAGTCATCAGCTTTGCTCTGCCAGACGTTCATAACATCTGGTGTTGCTCCAGCAGCAGGCCTGGCACCCAGCGGTGCTTCCAGGACGTAATTCTTCTGTGCAGCAATGAGGATAATCCTCAAGTTACGGACCCAGTCCGTGTAATTGCTACCATCATCTTTCAACTTTGCTTTCTCAAGGAACGCATTAAAATTCAACGGAGCAACAGCAAGGGCCATCTATCTACAATCAAACATACATAAGCAAGATAACTATCAGGTACTAAGTTCATGATAAATTTAAGTTCAATTAATCAGATTACTTAAAGAACTCCCACTTAGATAGACATCCCTCTAATCCTCTAAGTGATCACGTGTTCCAAATCAACTAAACCATGTCCGATCATCACGTGAGATGGAGTAGTTTCATTGGTGAACATCACTATGTTGATCATATCTACTATATGATTCACGCTCAACCTTTCGGTCTCCGTGTTCCGAGGCCATATCTGCATATGCTTGGCTCGTCAAGTATAACCTGAGTATTCCGCGTGTGCAACTGTTTTGCACCCGTTGTATTTGAACGTAGAGCCTATCATACCCGATCATCACGTGGTGTCTCAGCACGAAGAACTTTCGCAGCGGTGCATACTCAGGGAGAACACTTCTTGATAATTTTCGTGAGAGATCATCTTATAATGCTACCGTCAATCAAAGCAAGATAAGATGCATAAAAGATAAACATCACATGCAATCAATATAAGTGATATGATATGTCCATCATCATCTTGTGCCTGTGATCTCCATCTCCGAAGCACCGTCATGATCACCATCGTCACCGGCGCGACACCTTGATCTCCATCGTAGCATCGTTGTCGTCTCGCCAATCTTATGCTTCCACGACTATCGCTACCGCTTAGTGATAAAGTAAAGCATTACAGCGCGATTGCATTGCATACAATAAAGCGACAACCATATGGCTCCTGCCAGTTGCCGATAACTCGGTTACAAAACATGATCATCTCATACAATTTATCATCATGTATTGACCATATCACATCACAACATGCCTTGCAAAAACAAGTTAGACGTCCTCTACTTTGTCTGTTGCAAGTTTTACGTGGCTGCTACGGGCTTAAGCAAGAACCAATCTTACCTACGCATCAAAACCACAACGATAGTTTGTCAAGTTGATGCCGTTTTAACCTTCGCAAGGACCGGGCGTAGCCACACTCGGTTCAACTAAAGTTGGAGAAACAGTCACCCGCAAGCCACCTATGTGCAAAGCACGTCGGGAGAACCGGTCTCGCGTAAGCGTACGCATAATGTCGGTCCGGGCCGCTTCATCCAACAATACCGCCGAACCAAAGTATGACATGCTGGTAGGCAGCATGACTTATATCGCCCACAACTCACTTGTGTTCTACTCGTGCATATAACATCAAACCATAAAACCTAGGCTCTGATACCACTGTTGGAGAACGTAGTAATTTCAAAAAATTTCCTACGCACACGCAAGATCATGGTGATGCACAGCAACGAGAGGGGAGAGTGTTGTCTACGTACCCTCGTAGACCGAAGCGGAAGCGTTGATGCAACATAGAGGAAGTAGTCGTACGTCTTCCCGGTCCAACCGATCCAAGCACCATTACTCCGGCACCTCCGAGTTCTTGACACACGTACAGCTCGATGACGCACCCCGGGCTCCGATCCAGCAAAGCTTCAGGGAGGAGTTTCATCAGCACGACATCGTGGTGACGATCTTGATGAGTAACCGTCGCAGGGCTTCGCCTAAGCACCGCTACAATATGATCGAGGTGTAATATCATGGAGGGGGCACCACACACGGCTAAGGAACGATCACGAAGATCAACTTGTGTGTTCTAGGGTGCCCCCTGCCCCTGTATATAAAGGAGAAAGGGGGAGGCCGGCCGGCCCTTGGGTGCGCCAAGGAGAGGGGGGGAGTCCTTCTCCTAGTGGGAGTAGGACTCCCCTTTCCTAGTCCAACTAGGAATAGGGAGGGGGAAGGAAAGAGAGGGAGAGGGAGAGTGAAAGGGGGGCCGCGCCCCACCTCCTAGTCCTATTCGGACTCCCCATGAGGGGGGGCGCACCACCTCCTGGGCTGCTGCCCTCTCTCTCCCCTCAGGCCCAATAAGGCCCATTACTTCCCCGGGGGGTTCCGGTAACCCCTCCGGCACTCCGGTTTTATCCGAAATCATCCGGAACAATTCCGGTGTCCGAATATAGTCGTCCAATATATCGATCTTTATGTCTCGACCATTCCGAGACTCCTCGTCATGTCCATGATGACATCCGGGACTTCGAACAACCTTCGGTACATCAAAATACATAAACTCATAACAACTGTCATCGTAATGTTAAGCGTGCGGACCCTACGGTTCGAGAACAATGTAGACATGACCGAGATACGTCTCCGGTCAATAACTAATAGCGGGACCTAGATGCCCATATTGGCTCCTACATATTCTACGAAGATCTTTATCGGTCAGACCGCATAACAACATACATTGTTCCCTTTGTCATCGGTATGTTACTTGCCCGAGATTCGATCGTCGGTATCCAATACCTAGTTCAATCTCGTTGTTGGCAAGTCTCTTTACTCGTTCCGTAATACATCATCTCACAACTAACACATTAGTTGTAATGCTTGCAAGGCTTATGTGATGTGCATTACCGAGAGGGCCCAGAGATACCTCTCCGACATTCGGAGTGACAAATCCTAATCTCGAAATACGCCAACCCAACAAGTACCTTTGGAGACACTTGTAGAGCACCTTTATAATCACCCAGTTACGTTGCGATGTTTGGTAGCACACAAAGTGTTCCTCCGGTAAACGGGAGTTGCATAATCTCATAGTCATAGGAACATGTATAAGTCATGAAGAAAGCAATAGAAACATACTAAATGATCGGGTGCTAAGCTAATGGAATGGGTCATGTCAATTAGATCATTCAACTAATGATGTGACCTTGTTAATCAAATAACAACTCTTTGTTCATGGTTAGGAAACATAACCATCTTTGATTAACAAGCTAGTCAAGTAGAGGCATACTAGTGACACTCTGTCTGTTTATATATTCACACATGTATTATGTTTCCGGTTAACACAATTCTAGCATGAACAATAAAAATTTATCATGATATATGAGGAAATAAATAATAACTTTATTATTGCCTCTAGGGAATATTTCCTTCACGAGGGACTCATGCGTGGCCTCCTACTAGATTGATACCTTGGTTCTCAAAAACTGACGGAAATACTTATGCTACTTTGCTGCGTCACCCTTTCCTCTTCAAGGGAAAACCAATGCAAGTGCTCAAGAGGTAGCAAGAAGGATTTCTGGCGATGTTGCCGGGAGGTCTACACAAAAGTCAACACACCAAGTACCGATCACAAACCCTTATCTCCTGCATTACATTATTTGCCATTTGCCTCTCGTTTCCTCTCCCCCACTTCACCCTTGTCGTTTTATTCGTCCTCTCTCTCTCCGTCCTCCCTCTCTTTCTCCTTTTGCCTCCTTTTGCCCATCTCTTGTTTGGTCGTGTGTTGGATTGCCTGCTTGTTACGATGGCTCAGGATAATACTAACTTGTGTGACTTCACCAATACCAACAACAATGAT
Organism: Triticum dicoccoides; assembly: GCF_002162155.2. Classification (NCBI taxonomy): domain Eukaryota; kingdom Viridiplantae; phylum Streptophyta; class Magnoliopsida; order Poales; family Poaceae; genus Triticum; species Triticum dicoccoides. The sequence continues at coordinate 53,563,537 of NC_041390.1, read as the reverse complement.
TTCCTTAGCACTCCAATTGCTCCTCTTACCGATACTGAATCTTGTGAAATCAATGCTGCTTTGTTGAATCTTGTCATGAAACATCAATTCGCCGGCCTTCCTAGTGAAGATGCCGCTACCCATCTAAATAGCTTCGTTGACTTGTGTGATATGCAAAAGAAGAAAGATGTGGATAATGATATTGTTAAATTGAAACTATTTCCTTTTTCACTTAGAGATTATGCTAAAGCTTGGTTTTCGTCTTTGCCTAAAAATAGTATTGATTCTTGGAATAAGTGCAAAGATGCTTTTATCTCTAAGTATTTTCCTCCTGCTAAGATCATCTCTCTTAGAAACGATATTATGAATTTTAAGCAACTTGATCATGAACATGTTGCCCAAGCTTGGGAGAGGATGAAATTAATGATACGTAATTGCCCTACTCATGGTTTGAATTTGTGGATGATTATACAAAAAAATTATGCCGGATTGAATTTTGCTTCTAGAAATCTTTTAGATTCGGCCGCGGGAGGCACTTTTATGGAAATCACTTTAGGAGAAGCTACTAAACTCCTAGATAATATTATGGTTAATTATTCTCAATGGCACACTGAAAGATCTACTAATAAAAAAGTGCATGCCATAGAAGAAATTAATGTTTTGAGTGGAAAGATGGATGATCTCATGAAATTATTTGCTAATAAAAGTGTTTCTTCTGATCCTAATGATAAGCCTTTGTCTACTTTGATTGAGAATAATAATGAATATTTGGATGTGCATTTGGTTGGTAGGAATAATTTTGGTAACAACGCGTATAAAGGAAAGTTTAATCCTAGGCCGTATCCTAGTAATTCCTCTAATAATTATGGTAATTCCTACAACAATTCTTATGGAAATTATAATAAGATGCCCTCTGATTTTGAATCTAATATTAAATAATTTATTACTTCGCAAAAGAATTTCAATGCTTTAATTGAAGAAAATTTGCTTAGCGAAGGTGTTCGGGATGAATCTAAACACTCTTTATCCAAGAGTTTGGTCCTTAAAGGAGGTGTTTAGCGCAATGAACCATGCAATTGGACTATGTGGCTTTATTACCCTCACTTAGCCATACGAGTTTGACAATGAAAATATAGGCGCAACCCCTAGTATCCAGACTAGGGTGTTTGTAAACACCTGATCGGATAAGAAACGATTCGTCACATAATGCGGGTAAAATCGCTAAAGATTTGAAACCTCTGAAGAGCTGACCGGCTCATGCCGCATCATGATAGTCAGTTTTTGGCTTTCTCTATTGAGGTGCTCATCCGGATAAACTAGGACACAGTCGTGGTAGTTCTCCCTTTACTACCCTAGCCGATATAGCGGAACGTAAGGTAGTAAGCACGGTAGCCGGGCAACCCAACTATTGACCAAAGACATGATTCGGAGCCAATGCATACAATGCTAAATTCGGGGTGCTGAACTATACTGTAAAAGTGTTCGGACTTGTTGCCATAGTGTGGGGCGCAGTAAAGCCCCTGGCGGATTACGGCGTACCAAGGTGTACGGATGCAAATTAAAATAGCGAAAATAAAAATAAAGAAGAAGCTAGTGCCACATATGTTGGGTCACAAACTGTTTCCATTATAATTTTAATTAATATGTTAGAGCGTACTTGAACAAAAAGTGCGAGAAGCAACAGTGGCTATTTAACATGCCAAGAACAAGGAGGAGATGCGTACGGGTCCTGAAAACAGGTAGAGTGATCGCCCAGAAGGACATCTAGAGATTCCCCTGCATGTCTGTGCTACTTGCCACCTTGGTGTGTCCGTCCTTCGAAAGGACCGATTATGAGGCTGGCGAGAGGGGCCAGCGGAAAGGAAACCTGAAGAGGAAAAAAGAAAAAGTGAAAGTATGTTTGTCCAGGGGAGGTCAAGCCTTATTATGGATCACAATCTAGTTATGCCTCCGTCTATGCCCATGGTATTTTGAGTGTGTAGTTATGTACGCATGGAGCGAACGCCGCCACTTGGTGTGGTCTGGGACGGAGACTGAATTGCTAGTTGAGCTCTTGACAAGCTGCGTTGTCCTGGCGCATGGTAGTCCGAACTCATTTAACAGTGTCCGGGAGTATGGATGCCGAATTAAGGTTCTGCTTGCGGAGGCCGCTTTGTACTTCTGCTGCCAGGGCAGCGGTGTGCTCTTCGGTATGGAGGGAGCGCTCCGTATTTCCATTGACTGTTATGACACCACGTGGTCCGGGCATCTTGAGCTTGAGATAAGCATAGTGCGGTACCACATTGAATCAGGCAAACGCAGTTCGTCCAAGCAGTGCGTGATAGCCACTGCGGAAGGGGACAGTATCGAAGATTTACTCCTCGCTTCAGAAGTTGTTTGGAGATCCGAAGATGACCTCCAATGTGATTGAGCCCGAGCAGCGGGCCTCTACACCTGGTATAAGTCCTTTAAAGGTAGTGTTGGTGGGCTTGATGCTTGATGGATCGATTCCCGTTTTGCGCACTGTATCCTGGACCTGGTAAAGCAGGTTGAGGCTGCTGCCGCCGTCCATGAGGACTCGTGTGAGGTGAAATCCATCAATTATTGGGTCGAGGACCAGTGCAGCTGACCTGCCATGACGGATATTGGTCAGATGATCCCTACAATCGAAAGTGATCGGGCATGACGACCATGGGTTGAATTTTGGGGCGACTGGCTCTATCGCATAGGCGTCCCTGAGCATGCGTTTGCGCTCCCTCTTGGGTATATGGGTGGCGTATATCATGTTCACCATTTTGATTTGAGGGGGAAACTTCTTTTGTCCCCCTGTGTTCGGTGGACGGGGCTCCTTGTCGTCGTTCTCGCTTTGCGACCCCTTCTTGTCTTCGACATTTAACTTGGCGGCTATTTGAAGACCCAACAACTCATGTAGGTATGATTGGCTGGTTTATCAGGGGTGCCATGGATCTGACATGGACGATCGAGTATGCGGTCCAGGCTGGAAGGGCCCTGATTATTTCTTTTATATGGCTTCTTCCGCTGACCGGACTTGGAGCCACTGAATCTGGTGTTGACCGCCGTGTCATCGGTATTATCACTGTTGCTTCGACGCTTATGTCTATTGCGTCGGGGCTTGCCGTTGCTATTTCTGGCTTCCAAAGTGCCAGGTTCGCTTGTATTGTTATTACCACGGGCTAGCCAGCTATCTTCGCCCGCGCAAAAGCGGGTCATGAGTGCCGTGAGGGCTGCCATGGACTTCGGCTTTTCATGTCCAGGTGTCGGGCGAGGCATTCGTCCCGGATGCTATGTTTAAATGCCGCTAGGGCTTCGGCGTATGGACAGTCCATGATCTGGTTCTTTTTGGTTAAGAATCTAGTCCAAAATTTCCTGGCTGACTCTCCGGGCTGTTGGATTATGTGACTTAAGTCGTCGGCATCCGGAGGTCGAACATATGTACCTTGGAAGTTGTCAAGGAAGGCTTCTTCCAAGTCCTCCCAACTGCCAATGGAGTTTTCAGGCATGTTGTTCAGCCAGTGTCGGGCTGGCCCCTTGAGTTTTAGGGGGAGGTATTTGATGGCATGAAGATCATCGCCGTGCACCATGTGAATATGGAGGATAAAGTCTTCAATCCATACCGCATGATCTGTGGTTCCATCATATGATTCGATATTCACGGGTTTGAACCATTCTGGGAATTCATGTTCCATTACTTCATTAGTGAAGTAGAGGGGTGTGTGGCGCCTCTATATTGGGCCAGGTCGGGACGTATTTCGGATGGAGTCTGCCAACGATTTTAGGCTCGGACATAACTATGCTTGCCATGTTCGGCTCGATAGCTGTCATCGCGCGTCGGGGCACGCCCCCGTGATCCATAAATCGATCTGGCTGGACCTGCTTTATTCTTCAGGCCCTGCCGGAGGTCATATATGTATCCCTGAGCAGTTTTGCCTCTATCTTTATGGCGAGGTGGTACGGGCTGGTGTTCGGCATGGGTTACTGCTTTGTCCCGACCACGTGGTGGTCGGTCAGCCGCATTGTGCACTGATGGCATGGGCTCCAATGGCTCGTCATCGAATTGAGGTAGTAATTTGCGCTTCGGGTAATTTTTTAGTGGTCGCTTGAGGCTGTACTCCTCGGCTTCCAGGACGTTAGTCCATCTATCATTGAGAAGATCTTGGTCAGCTTGAAGCTATTACTGCTTCTTTTTCAGGCTCCTTGCAGTGGCTATTAGCCGGCGCTTGAAGCGGTCCTGCTCGAGAGGTTCCTCAGGCACGATAAAATCCTCGTTGTCGAGGCTCACCTCATCCTCGACGAGTGGAAGATAATTGATGTCCTCCGAGTCTTCGTGTGTGGCCTGTTAATTAGGGCTGACTCGCCCATCTTCCCGTTCATCTTGTTCAGAAGTTGCCTTGACGGGGTCTTCATTGTCTTTGGCGCCATCCGGAGTGTTATCTTCTCCTGTGCCGGTGTTGCTGTCTTTGCTGCGACGTGATTTAGAGCGGCACTGCTGACGCCGGCATTTTGGTTGTATCTCAGATGGTTTATCCTCAACTGGATCTTCCTTGTCAATGCCACTATTCTCTTTTGGTCCATCTACCATGTATACATCGTATGAGGAGGTGGCCGTCCATTGTCCGATGAACGGTGGGTTTTCGGCCTGCTCCTCTCCAGGATCGTCGTCCATACCGTCGATGTCTTCGGAGCCATAATCGAGCATGTCAGTTAAGTCTTCGATAGTGGCTATTAAGTGGGTGGGGTGGGAAGTGGAATTCTCCATCGTCAGCCCCCAGTTCAAACCGGATATAATTCGGATGAGAGTCCCCTGCTAAGGAGAGTGTTTTTAATGAGTTTATCATGTCGCCTAAAGGTGAGTGCCGAAAGATGTCTGCGGAGCTAAACTCGACGATCGATGCCTGATCAAGCTCGCCGTGCACGGGCACACCTGGTTCAGAACTTGTAGCCGGAAACGGGTCCGGGGTTCCAGTGACACGGATCCCACTCGAGGTTGGGTCAGAGTGCGGCTCTGACGCCGCTGAGTCTGCGATTTCTATGGCGGGGTTGAGCCTCCTGTCCTCGGATGGCGCAATCTGCTCTGGATCCAAGGTCGGAGTAGTTACATGTGCTATCCCCTGGGCATGGTCCGATGACAGATTTAAGTCAGGTTCATCGTGGCGGCAGGGAGCGGCTGCCATGGTCTCGAATCCGTCGAAGATCAAGTCTCCGCGGATATCCGAGACGTTGTTCAAGCTCGCAAATCTGACCTGACGGCCAGGGGCGTAGCTATCGATCTGCTCTAGATGGCCACACGAGTTGGCCCGCAGTGTGAAGCCGCCGAATACGAAGATCAGTCTAGGGAGGAAGGTTTCTCCCTGGGCAACGTTGTTGTAGACGATTGATGGGGCCACCAAACCTCCTGATGATGACACAACGGAACTCTCAATGAAAGCACCAATGTTGGTGTCAAAACCGGCGGATCTCGGGTAGGGGGTCCCAAACTGTGCATTTGAGGTTGATGGTAACAGGAGACAGGGAACACAATGTTTACCCAAGTTCGGGCCCTCTCGATGGAGGTAAAACCCTACGTCCTGCTAGATTAATATTGATGACTATGGGGGTTACAAGAGTTGATCTACTAGGACATCATGATGGCTAAAACCCTAGAAGTCTAGCCTATCTGATTGTGACTATAGAAAAGAGTCTTGATGACTACAAGTATAGGGGATATATCGTAGTCCTTTCGATAAGTAAGAGTGTCGAACCCAATGAGGAGCAGAAGGAAATGACAAGCGGTTTTCAGTAAGGTATTCTCTGCAAGCACTGAAATTATCGGTAACAGATAGTTTTGTGCTAAGGTAATTCGTAACGGGTAACAAGTAATAAAAGTAAACAAGGTGCAGCAAGGTGGCCCAATCATTTTTTTTAGCAGAGGACAAGCCTGGACAAACTCTTATATAAAGGAAAGCGCTCCCGAGGACACATGGGAATTATCGTCAAGCCAGTTTTCATCATGCTCATATGATTCGTGTTCGTTACTTTGATAATTTGATATGTGGGTGGACCGGTGCTTGGGTACTGCCCTTTATTGGACAAGTATCCCACTTATGATTAACCCCTCTCGCAAGCATCTGCAACTACAAAAGAAGAATTAAGGTAAACCTAACCATAGCATGAAACATATGGATCCAAATCAGCCCGTTACGAAGCAATGCATAAACTAGGGTTTAAGCTTCTATCACTCTAGCAACCCATCATCTACTTATTAGTTCCCAATTCCTTCCTCTAGGCCCAAACAATGGTGAAGTGTCATGTAGTCGACGTTCACACGACACCACTAGAGGAAAGATAACATACATCTCATCAAAATATCGAACGAATACCAAATTCACATGACTACTTATAGCAAGACTTCTCCCATGTCCTCAGGAACAAACGTAACTACTCACAAATCGTATCATGTTCATAATCAGAGGGGTATTGATATGCATAAAGGATCTAAACATATGATCTTCCACCGAATAAACCAACTAGCATCAACTACAAGGAGTAATCAACACTACTAGCAACCAGCAGGTACCAATCTGAGGTTTTGAGACAAAGATTGGATACAAGAGATGAACTAGGATTTAAGATGAGATGGTGCTGGTGAAAATTTTAATGGATATTGACCCCTCCCGGAGGGAACTTTCCCCGGCAGAACAGCTCCGCCGGAGCCCTAGATTGGTTCCAGCAAGGTTCCGCCTCGTGGCGGCGGAGTTTCGTCCCATGAGCTTGGTTATGATTTTTTCCTCGACGAAAGACTCCATATAGCCAAAGATGAGCATCAGAGGGCTGCCAGGGGGCCCATGAGGTAGGGGGTGCGCCCAGGGGGTAGGGCGCGCCCCCCACCCTCGTGGACGGTGGGTGGCCCCCCTCTGGTACTTCTTTCGCCCAATATTTTTTATATATTCTGAAACGTGCTCCCGTGAAGTTTTAGGACTTTTGGAGATGTGCAGAATAGGTCTCTAATATTTGTTTTCCAGCCTAGAATTCCAGCTGCCGGCATTCTCCCTCTTCATGTAAACCTTGTAAAATAAGAGAGAATAGGCATAACTATTGTGACCTAATGTGTAATAACAACCCATAATGCAATAAGTATCGATATAAAATCATGATGCAAAATGGACGTATCAATTATCCCTATGAAATAAACCCTCCGGGTTATATAGATACTAGAGGGGCTAGGGTTGTACAAAGTCGGTTACATAGAAAGGAAATAGTACATCCAGCCGCCTAGCTTGCCATCCACACAAAGGAGAGTCCTATCCGGACACGGGAGAAAGTCTTCTATCTTGTGTCTTCATGGCCCAATAGTCTGTCCCATGTCCAACAGGCCGGACGCCCGAGGACCCCTTAGTCCAGGACTCCCTCAATGGCCACAGGAGGGTACTGCGCCCTCGCTGTCAGGGTCTTTGATTGTTGTGGCTTGGAAGGCGCGCTCGAGGGAGCACACCGCATCTCTTTCTTCGCAAGGGACTGTGATGATTCCGCCACTTCCCGGCATCTTGAGGACGTTGTACCCATGGTGGGTCACTGCCCTGAATTTGGTTAACGCTGGGTACCCGAGGATAGCATTATACAGCAGACGGATGTGAGAAACATCGAAGTCGACGAGTGAGGGAGTCCTAGATTAGGGGGTCTCTGGACAGCCGGACTATATCCTTTGGTCGGACTGTTGGACTATGAAGATACAAGATTGAAGACTTCATCTCGTGTCTGGATGGAACTCTACTTGGCGTGGAAAGCAAGCTAGGCAATACGGATATGTATATCTCCTCCTTTGTAACCGAACTTGTGTAACCCTAGCCCCCTCCGGCGTCTATATAAACCGGAGGGTTTTAGTCGACAACATACAATCATACCATAGGCTAGCTTCTAGGGTTTAGCCTCTCCGATCTCGTGGTAGATCAACTCTTGTAATACTCATATCATCAAGAATAAATCAAGCAGGCGTAGGGTTTTACCTCCATCAAGAGGGCCCGAACCTGGGTAAAACATCGTGTCCCCTGCCTCCTATTACCATCTGCCTTAGACGCACAGTTCGGGACCTCCTACCCGAGATCCGCCGGTTTTGACACCGACATTGGTGCTTTCATTGGGAGTTCCTTTGTGTCGTCGCCGTTAGGCATGATGGCTCCTACGATCATCGATAGCGATGCAGTCCAGGGTGAGACTTTTCTCCCCGGATAGATCTTTGTGTTCGGGGGCTTCGCACTGTGGGCCAACTCGCTTGGTCATCTGGAGCAGATTGAAAGTTACGCCCCTGGCCACCCGGTCAGGTTTGGAAGCTTAAACTACACGACCGATATCTGCGGAGACTTGATCTTCGACAGATTCGAGCCCCTGCCTTGTGCGCCGCGCGGTCACGATGAGTACAATTTAGCTCTACCATCGGACCATATTCAGGAGATCGCACCGGCAGCCGCTCCAAGCCTCAATTCGGAGCCAGTTGCACCATCCATGGACAGGTGGATAGACCCCGTCACGTAGGCCGTATCCTCAGTGGCGATCGAGCCGAATATCGACCTTACCCTTCACAAGAGCCATGTTGCCAAACTGTCGGATCCTCTCCGGCCACGGACTCCGAACCACCTGCGCCCGTTTCTTTCGAATCTGATTGGGAGCCCATCATGGAGTTTACCTCTGCGGATATTTTCAGCACTCGCCTTTTGGCGACATACTGGACTCATTAAGGTCTCTCTCCTTGTCAGGAGAGTCCTGGCCGGACTACGTCCGACAGGATTGGGATGTGGATGACGAAGAAATTCGCCGCCCACCCACCACCCACTTAGTAGCCATTGTTAATGACTTAACCGACATGCTCAACTTTGACTCCGAAGACATCGACGGTATGGACGACGATGCGGGAGACGGGGAGGAACCACTGTCCACAGGGCACTGGACAGCCACCTCATCATACGATATATACATGGTGGATACACCCAAAGAAGGCAATGGCGATGAGACAACAGAGGATGACCCCTCCAAAAAGCAACCCAAGCTCCGGCGTCAGCGGCGCCGCTCTAAGTCCCGCCAAGGCAAAAGTGGTGACACCGGCACCGGAGATAATAGCACTCCGGACAGTGCCAAAGACAACAACAATCCCCTCCAGCAAGATTTAGAGCAGGAGGATGAAGGAGCCAGCCCTCCTGAGAGAGCGACAGATGGAGAGGCGGAGGATGATAATTACATGCCTCCCTCCGAAGACGAGGCAATCCTCGACGATGACGAATTCGTCGTGCTAGAGGATCGCGTCGAACAAGAGCGCTTCAAGTGCCGGCTTATAGCCACGGCAAATAGCCTCAAGAAAAAGCAGCAACAGATTCAAGCTGATCAAGATTTGCTAGCTGGCAGATGGACTGAAGTCCTGGTGGCCGAGGAATATAAACTCGAACGCCCCTCCAAGACTTACCCAAAGTGCAGGTTGCTACCCCGACTGGAGGACGAAGCACCGAAACCTACATCCCCAGCGTATGACGCGACTGATCGGCCACCTCGTGGCTGCGAGAGAGAGGCATTCCAGCCAAAAGCTCAGCCCGCACCCCGACGCCATTCAAATAAAAAGGCATGGGGAAATACGCCAGACCTGCGAGACGTATTGGAGGACAAAGCAAAACATGAAAGATCGATCTACGGATCACGATGGCGCGCCACTATGCGAGATGATAATCGTCACGCTGGATATAGTAAAAGTAAGTCCGGCCGGGCCGAACACAGCGGGCAAGACTCATTTGAGCTGTGTCGCGACATAGCCCAGTACAGAGGCACCGCACACCCCCTATGCTTCAAATACGAAGTAATGGATCATCAAATCCCAGAGGGTTTCATACCCATAAATATTGAATCATACGACGACACAACAGATCCTGCGGTATGGATCGAGGATTTCCTCCTGCACATCCACATGGCCCGCGGTGATGACCTACACGCCATCAAATACCTCCCACTAAAGCTCAAAGGACCAGCTCGGCATTGGCTCAACAGCTTGCCAGCAGAGTCCATTGGTTGTTGGGAAGATCTGTAAGCCGCATTCCTCGACAACTTTTAGGGCATTTATGTGCGCCCACCAGATGTCGATGACTTGAGCCACATAATTCAGCAGCCAGAAGAATCGGATGGACACGGTTCCTAACAAAGAAAAATCAAATCGTCGACTGTCCGGATGCAGAGGCCCTAGCAGCTTTCAAGCACAACATCCGTGACGAGTGGCTAGCCCGGCTCCTTGGTCAGGAAAAGCCGAAATCTATGGTAGCCCTCACGACACTCATGACCTGCTTTTGCGTGGGAGAAGACAGCTGGCTGGCTCGCAGTAATAACATATCAAAGAACCATGGTACTTTGGATACCAAGGATGGCAATGGCAGGTCACGTCGCAACAAACATAAGCGCCGCATTAACAGCGATAATACCGAGGATATGACAGTCAATGCCGGATTCAAAGGCTCTAAACCCGGTCAGCGTAAAAAGCCATTCAAAAGAAGCACTCCGGGCCCGTCCAGTTTGGACCGTATACTCGATCGCTCGTGTCAAATACATGGCACCCCCGACAAGCTAGCCAACCACACCAACAGCGATTGTTGGGTGTTCAAGCAGGCCGGCAAGTTAAATGCCGAAAATAAAGATAAGGGGTCACATAGCGATGACGAGGAGGAGCCCCGGCAGCCAAACACCAGAGGACAGAAGAGGTTCCCCCCTCAAGTGCGGACGGTGAACATGATATACGCAACCCACATCCCCAAGAGGGAACGGAAGCGTGCACTCAGGGACGTATATGCGTTGGAGCCAGTCGCCCCAAAATTCAACCCATGGTCTTCCTGTCCGATCACCTTCGACCGCAGGGACCACCCCACTAGTATCCATCATGGCAGATTTGCCGCATTGGTCCTAGACCCAATCATTAACGGATTTCACCTCACTCGAGTCCTTATGGATGGCGGCAGCAGCCTGAACCTTCTTTATCAGGACAAAGTGCGCAAAATGGGTATCGATCCCTCAAGGATCAAACCCACAAAAACGACCTTTAAAGGTGTCATACCAGGTGTAGAGGCCCATTGCACAGGCTCAGTCACACTAGAACTGGTCTTCTGATCCCCGGATAACTTCCAAAGCGAAGAGTTAATCTTCGACATAGTCCTGTTCTGCAGTGGCTACCATGCACTGCTCGGGCGAACCGCATTTGCAAGATTCAATGCGGTACTGCATTATGCATATGTCAAGCTCAAAATACCAGGACCTCGGGGGGTCATCACAGTCAATGGAAACACAGAGCGCTCTCTCCGCACGGAGGAGCACACTGCGGCCCTCGCAGCAGAAGCGCAAAGCAGCCTCTTAAGGCAATCCACTAGTTCGCCGATTAAGGACCCGGACACCTTCAAGCACGCCCTCAGTAATCGGCAACAGGACCGCCTGGCATGTTCCGAGCTCGCATAGCAATGCGGCCCCCACCCCGGTCATAGCCAAACGGCGAAATCCGTGCCACGCGTACATAATTACGCATTAAAAATACCATGGGCACAGGCGGGGAGGGGGGCACGACTGCGGCACGCCCCTAGTCGCGGCTTAAACTGCACTAGGGGCTTCCCGCTTTGTTATTTTTCTCTTTCAGGACTTAAATCTCTGTAAACCCTATCCGGCAGCATGATTGTCGAACACATGATGCAGCAACCAAGGAGGCATAAAGCTACATCACACCAGGGAACTCCCAGATGGATTGCGGTAACGAGTGAAATATTTGCTTTAATACTATCCCCTCAGCTTGCCCTTGGAAGGGACATGTCAAACAGTCCTACTTTTTGCTTATCGCACTACATGTATCATTCTTCTTTAATGTACATTTTTGAATAAACAATGCATAGCATTAAGACTATTATTGCATTCTTCCTTTTTATATATGTTCATTCACGACATCTAGCACCCGTACACTCTGGTATGGCCAATACGCTAGGGGCTTAAGCATACCCCATAATACGGCGTGACAAGTCCGAACACTTTCGACAGTGCGGCACCCCAAACTTATAGCATTATATGCATCAGCTCCGAATCATGTCTTGGGTCAATAGTTGGGTTTGCCCGGCTCCCATGTTTTGGTACCTTACGTTCTACTATATCGGCTAAGGTAGCACTGGGAGAACTACTGCGATTGTGCCCCGGTTCTACTGGGCTAAGCACCTCAATAGAGAAAGCTAAAACTGACTGTCATGATAAGGCGAGAGACTGGTCGCTGTTTGAGAGGTTTCAAGTCCCTAAAAACTTATGCCGCTTAGAGCGAGGAGTCGGCCCCGTCTGGCTTAAGGCGTGTATCGCGCCCCGAATTCGGCCTTCCGAATACTAGGGGCTTCGCCGAAATTTAAAATTATAGAATTCTATGGCTAAGTGAGAGTGCTAATGCATTATAGTCCGATTGCCTTATTCATTGTGCTGAGCACCTCCCTCGAAGGACCCAACAATGGGAACAAGAGTGCTCAGGTTTATCCCGAACACCCCAGCACTCGTGGCGTGGGGGCAGAAGCCGACGACTAGCTATCTCTCAAATTTTATAAACAGCCGAACAGAAGGTAATATTTTAAATTCAGACAAGCGTTGCATAGTCCATATGAACAAGTTTTCATAATACAGGATTACACGAGCAAGTTCATTCAAATATTACATCTTTTGCACACTCGTCCGCTACGAGACGGGCACCCTTCAGGACACCCTCATAGTATATCTCGTGGTGGCGATGCTCCTTTCCCGTAGGCGGCCCTTCCTTCACCAGCTTCACAGCGTCCATCTTGGCCCATTGCACCTTGACACGGGTGAAAGCCCGGCGTGCGCCTTCGGTGCAGACGGACCGCTTAATGACTTCCAGCCGTGGGCAGGCATCCACAAGCCGCCTCACCAGGCCGAAGTAGCTGTTGGGAAGGGCTTCACCAGGCCACATCCGGACTATAAAGCCCTTCATGGCATGTTCGTCCGCCTTGTGCAGCTCGACCAGTTGCTTCAGCTGGTCGCTCAGAGGCATCGGGTGTTCGGTCCTAGTATACTGAGACCAGAATAGCTTCTCCGTTGAGCTTCCCTCCTCGGCCTGGTAAAACTGTGCGGCATCCGACACGCTACGGGGCAAATCTGTGAATGCTCCTGGAGAGCTCCGGATTCGGGTAAGTAACAAGTAATTTACTTTCACATGCTTGCTTTGCATATAGAATGCCTTACCCGCTGCTATCTTCTTCATCGCATCAATCTCCTAGAGGGCCTTTTGGGCTTCGGCCTTGGCACTCTTTGCACTCTCAAGGGCCGCGGCAAGCTCGGACTCTCGCGTCTTCAAGTCAAGCTCCAGCGCCTCGTGCTTCGTCACGAGAGCATGGAGCTCTTGCTGGACCTCGCCCACCCATGCCTCTTGTTTTTACTGCTTGGTGCGCTCCTGGGCCGCTTTGTTTTCGGCCTCGGATAGCGCTTGCTTCAGGGTCGCCACCTCGGTCGTGGCCCCTGGCAAATTTACGATGATCCTGTCATTTTGCAATCGCATTCTTTATATATATATCCATAGACTAGGTACTACTTACCTTTGTTCTCATCGAGCTGCCTCTTGGCAAGGCCGAGCTCTTCCTTGGACCCTTCGAGGTCCTACTTCAGTGCGGCGACCTCCGCAGTCAGTGCGGCAGAGGCCAGCACCGAAGCCTGCATACGCATATAGACATACTTATATTAGACTCCTGCGATATTGTTTGATCCTCTATTCGGCTTTTCTTTGTGAACACCGAATAGAGCATTAGGGGCTACTGTCTATGCGGTAATATTTTTCCTATATTTCAAATACTTACCTCAAAGCCTGTTAGAAGGCTGGCACAGGCTTCAGTCAGTCCACTCTTGGCGGACTGAACCTTTTGGACCACCACACTCATAATAGTGCGGTGCTCTTCATCGATGGAAGCACTACGAAGCTCTCCCAGCAGATTGTCCGGTGCCTCTGGATGGAAAGAGGTCACTGGCACATGCGTCTTGCCCCTTTTGGAAGGAGGCCGCCTGCCCGAGTCTGGAACCACTGGAGGTTCCGACGCGGTGTTCGGCTGAGGGCCGAACTCGGAGCCCTCGGGAGCCTTGCTCCCTCTGCTCCCGGAGTCCGGGAGGTCGCCTTGAGGCGCCTCCGGGACTGTTTCCCCTCGACCCGGTGCCTCTTGAGACAATACCTCGGAGTTGTCCATAGGGCAAGGGGAGGTGGCGGTCGGAAGTGGATCGCTATCCATATCCGACGAGCCGAGGGAGCCGTCCGATGATACGTCGATACGGGCTCGTCGCGGTCTACATAATCATAATTCGGAGTTACTCTGGCATCCGAATACTTACGACTTCACCGGGGGCTTGGCCCTGAGCAGCCACTCGTCTTCGCCTTCGGCGGCGGTGGTGGAGTAGTCCAGAAGGAGAGTCCTTCCCTTCTTGGACCCTTTGGCCCCCTCGGTTGGGGCGGCATTCATTTTCTTGTCTCCCCCGACTGGAGGGGGATCATCTTCATCTTCCTCCTCGTCTTCAGGGGAGGAGTGCGTCGCGGAGTTATCAGACGATGAGTCCAATAACACCTGGCGTCGGGAACTCTTTCGGGTTCCCTTGGCCTTCTTGGTCTTCTCCGGCACCTTGTAAGGAGCCGGAGTCAGCATCTCCGTCAGGAGAGCGTCCGCAGTGTCTTCGGGCAGAGGGGCCGGACAGTTAATCTACCCCCGACGTCTCCACCCAGTCCTGTCAAAGGCATGGAGCTCAGACCCCGCACATAGTTAAGCTAGGGGAAATAAATATCCTACTGGATGTATAGAACTCACCAAATGCGCTGGGCGCTTCACGCTTAGCCCGCAGTCCTCGGTGAGAGAGGGAGGGACCTTGGCGCCCTTGAACAAGACCCTCTAGACGTCCCTGTGCATCATGTCGAAGAGCTCGCTCAGAGTCTGGTGCTGGGCCGGGTCGAACTCCCAGGATAGGCCCTTCTCTTTCCAGGAGGTGAGCCGCGCCCTTGAACAGTTGAAATCCCGTTGTTGACACGGGAGGATCCGGCGGATGAGCATGACTTGGACTATGTTGACAAGCTTGAGCTTCTTGCTTGCCATATTCCGGATACATTTCTGGAGTCCGTCCATCTCCACCGATGAACCCCAGGATAGGCCCTTCTCTTTCCAGGAGGTGAGCCGTGTTGGGATTCCGGATCGAAACTCGGGGGCCACCACCCAGTTGGTGTGGCGCGGCTCAGTGATGTAGAACCAGGCCGATTGCCACCCCTTTATCGTCTCCACGAAGGAGCCTTCAAGCCATATAACATTGGGCATCTTGCCCACCGTGGCTCCGCCGCATTCTGCTTGTTGTCCCCCCACTACCTTCGGCTTGATATTGAAGGTCTTCAGCCACAGGCCGAAGTGGGGCCGGATGCGGAGGAAAGCCTCACACACGACGATGAACGCCGAAATGTTGAGGATGAAGTTCGGGGCCAGATCATGGAAGTCCAGCCCATAGTAGAACATGAGACCGCAGACGAATAGATGGAGGGGAAACCCCAGTCCGCGGAGGAAGTGGTGGAGGAAAACTACCCTCTCATGAGGTTCCGGGGTAGGAACGATCTGCCCAGAGTGGGCAGCCGGTGCGCGATATTCGCGGTTAATTATCCGGCTCCGCGCAGCTTCTTGATGTGTCCCTCCATAACGGAGGAAGCCATCCATTTTCCTCCCGCTCCAGACATGTTTGGAGAAGGTTGAGGGGAAGGATGTGGACTTGGGCGTTGGAGCTCGAGTGCGCAAGAACGGATGAGCAAGGAGGAAGAAGGCGTGCGTATAGAAAGGTTAAACCTTATCTCTTTATAAGGGCGGCCGAAACTATGCGCCCCCACTAGCTTGGTAAAACTCGCTTATCCCCCAAGCGTCGTAATCGATGGCGCGGTTGGGTTACCCACGCCCGTATTGATGAGAATCCCGTAATAAGGGGGACACGATCTCTGCTTTGACAAGATGTGTCAAGAAACTACCTCGCGTTATGTGCGGGGCTAGTTAAAGGAAACGGTTCGAATAATCACCGGGCCATGGTATAATGTCATGTTGCCAAAACGTGTCAGCGGATTAGATTTGTGGAAATATTATTCTCTCTACGGTGGTATGTGGAACTTATTTTGCAGGGTCGGACACTATCCTTGTATTCAAAATTCTTTCGTGGTGTATTCGGAAGAGGAACCCGCCTTGCAATGCCGAAGACAACACTGCGCGCCGTACTCATCGTCATTGAAGCCTGGTTCAGGGGCTACTGAGGGAGTCCTGGACTAGGGGGTCTCCGGACAGCCGGACTGTTGGACTATGAAGATACAAGATTGAAGACTTCGTCTCGTGTCCGGATGGAACTCTACTTGGCGTGGAAGGCAAGCTAGGCAATACGGATATGTATATCTCCTCCTTTGTAACCGACCTTGTGTAACCCTAGCCCCCTCCGGTGTCTATATAAACCGAAGGGTTTTAGTCCGTAGGACAACATACAATCATACCGTAGGCTAGCTTCTAGGGTTTAACCTCTCCGATCTCGTGGTAGATCAACTCTTGTAATACTCATACCATCAAGAATAAATCAAGCAGGACGTAGGGTTTTACCTCCATCAAGAGGGCCCGAACCTGGGTAAAACATCGTGTCCCCTGCCTCCTGTTACCATCCGCCTTAGACGCACAGTTTGGGACCCCCTACCCGAGATCCGCCAGTTTTGACACCGACAACGAGCTCGGTGTGGTAGTTGTCGTGCTGACCGAAGGTGACAGGGAGATGAACTTGCCCTATCGGGGTAGTGGAGCCGTCGGTCACCCATGAAAAGGGCTTATTAGGCTGCAACTGATCATAGGGCACTTGAAGGCCGTCGAACGTCTCGACAGACAGGACACTAAGCCCCGCGCCGCCGTCGATGAGGGTCTTGGTGACTTGGACATTGATGATGATGGGTGAGAAGAACATTGGGAGGACGCCGATGGTCGCCGCGCATTTGAGCTGGTCCGCCGAGCTGAAGGTGATGGCGTAGTTGGACCATCTGAGCGGGCGCATGGCCTCGAGCTTGGGTAGGGCTGCATTCACCTCGCGAGAGAAATGCTTGAAGATGTGCTGGGAAGCTGGGGCCTGAGCACCACCCAAGATGCAAGCGATAGCGCGCGGCTCCTGGAAGCCGCCAGACCCCTCGTGCTGATGGTGGTCGTCATTCCCCTTGGTGGTGGCGGCGGCGGAGGGAGACCAAGATTGCCCTGTGGACGGTCCTCGCGAGGTTGGTCCCTCTAGGCGTCCTCACAAGGCTGGTCCTACCAGCGATCCTCATGAGGCTGGTCGCGCCACTCCTGGCGGGGGCCGCGATCATCCCAGCATCCTCCGCCTCGTCCTCCTCCTCGGCCGTAGCCCCGGTCGTTGGACTCGGGGCGTCGACCGAAGCGTCCATCTCGAATGGCCCTGAGCTATTGACAATCGTTGTTGTTGTGGCTGCGCACGTTGTGGAAGGCGCAAAACGGATGGCTGCCCTTGGATGACTCGGGGAGGTCCCGGCCGCGCTTTGTGTCTGGCTCTGTGCGAGTACGGCCACTCCCTTGCGCTTCACGTCCTTGACCTTGGCCTTCTTCTCCTATGGATCAACAGCAGGGAGCTCGAGGAGGGAGAGACTCCCTTCCTCAGCCCTCACGCACTTGGTCGCTATGTTGAACAACTATAGAGTCGTGCATAGCTCCTCGTGGATGGCAAGCTCCTCCTTCATCTTGATGTCGCGGACGCCATCGGAAAATGCTAAGATGATGGCCTCGTCCGTCACCTTGGGGATCTTGAGGCGCACGCTGTTGAAGCACTGGATGTACTTCTGCAGGGTCTCTCCCGTCTGTTGCTTGATGCGGCGCAGGTCACCCACGGCCAGAAGGCGGTCGCGAGTGCCCTGGAAGTTGGTGACGAAGCGGTCACGCATCTCGTCCCAGGAGGAGATCGAGCCTGGAGGCAGGTTCAGGAGCCACGAGCGAGCGCCGTCCTTGAGAGCCATGGGAAACCAGTTTGCCATGACTTTTTCATCACCGCTAGCCGCCTCGATGCTCAGTTCGTAGAGCTGCAGGAACTCCCCAGGGTCGGGGGTGCCGCGTAGCGAGGCGGCAGATCCGGCTTGAACTTGCCTGGCCAGACGACGCTACGCAGCTCAGGAGTGAAGGCGCGGCAGCCTACCATGGCCATCGGGGCCCTTTGCTGATGCGGGGCCTGGCCTGGATGCCCGCGCACCGCCGCCGCAGGCGGCACGCGGCCTTGTCATGGTGGTGCTGGGAGCGCTGGAGCATTTTCTTGCGGTCGAGGAACCTCTTGGCAGCTTCCTTCTTCATGCGCGGGCACATGGTGCGGTGGATCACGCCGCGGGACCGCACGTCTAGGGGAGAGGACACCGTCTTGACGCAGAGGGGGTGGTGGCACTCCGTGAGCTGCGCGTCTCGGCGCAAGGGCGACGTCTTGATGTGGAGGCGGCGGAGGCGCTCCGTGAGCTACATCACCCGCGGATGGAGGTGGGCGAGGCAGCGAGAGGGATAGTGCAGGAGAGCCTCCCGCGGCGCTAACGAGCTCGGCGATGCGATCCAACCAGTCCTTGTAGAGGTCGTCGACCGGGCGGTAACGCAGGAGCTCGCGTGCCATGAGCAGCGCAGCCTGCGCGTCCATGGGTGCGCGGAGAGCGTAAGACGATGAGCCGGCCGGAGTCAACGATGGGGTGGCGGTGCGGCCGTCCCGTCGCACGGAGGGGTGCAGTGACGACGCCTACTGCTCGTTTGCTACCAGGTCGGTAGTGGCATTGGCAACAGTGGATAGAGAACGACGGGGAGGCCCGCCGACGGGGGCTGTCTGAGCGACACGGGCGGCGAGGGCGACCCGGTGCTCGGCGCGGGCTCAGGCGCGTCCGACATGGATGCGGTGGAGCGGTGGAACGTGGATCAACGGAAGGAAAGCTTCAACGCACCCCTACCTGGCGCGCCAAATGTCGGATTTTGAGGTTCGAACACTGGGGTGCGCACGAAGATCTCTCCTCCCCCAAGCAGTCATGCTCACCGCAATCTCAAGGCTCAGTGCGTCAAACTCGCAGAACAAGAGGACACAAGATTTATACTGGTTCGGGCCACCAATGTGGTTTAACACCCTACTCGAGTGTGGTGTGGTCGATTGCCTCTTGGGCAGAGGATGAACAGTTACTGTTGAGGAACGTAGTAATTTCAAAAAATTTCCTACGCACACGCAAGATCATGGTCATGCATAGCAACGAGGGGAGAGCATGATCTACGTACCCTTTGTAGATCGCAACGGAAGCATTGACACAAGTGGAGGAAGTAGTCGTACGTCTTCTTCCCGATCCGACCAATCCAAGCACCGTTACTCCGGCACCTCCGAGTTCTTAGCACACGTTCAGCTCGATGACGATCCTCGGGCTCCGATCCAGCAAAGCGTCGAGGAAGAGTTCCGTCAGCACGACGGCGTGGTGACGATCTTGATGTTCTACCGACGCAGGGCTTCGCCTAAGCACTGCAACGATATGACCGAGGTGGAATATCGTGGAGGGGGGCACCGCACACGGCTAAGGAACGATCTCAATGATCAATTGTGTGTCTAGAGGTGCCCCTGCCTCCGTATATAAAGGAGCCAAGGGGGGAGGGTGCGGCCAGCCAAGGGGCGCGCCAGGAGGAGTCCTACTCCCGCCGGTAGTAGGACTCCCCCTCCAATCCTATTCCAACTAGGACTCCCAAGGGGGGAAAGAGAGAGAGGGGGGCCGGCCACCTTCTCCTAGTCCTAATAGGACTAGGGGAGGGGGAGGCGCGCAGCCCTCCATGGAAGCCCCTTTCACCTTTCCACTTGGGCCCAATAAGGCCCATTTGGTTCCCGGGGGGTTCCGGTAACCTCCCGGTAATCCGGTAAAATCCCGATTTCACCCGGAACACTTCCGATATCCAAATATAGGCTTCCAATATATCAATCTTTACGTCTCGACCATTTCGAGACTCCTCGTCATGTCTGTGATCACATCCGGGACTCCGAACAACCTTCGGTACATCAAAATGCATAAACTCATAATAACTGTCATCGTAACGTTAAGCGTGCGGACCCTACGGTTCGAGAACAATGTAGACATGACCGAGACACGTCTCCGGTCAATAACCAATAGCGGGACCTGGATGCCCATATTGGCTCCTACATATTCTACGAAGATCTTTATCGGTCAGACCGCATAACAACATACGTTGTTCCCTTTGTTATCGGTATGTTACTTGCCCGAGATTCGATCGTCGGTATCCAATACCTAGTTCAATCTCGTTACCGGCAAGTCTCTTTACTCGTTCTGTAATACATCATCCTGCAACTAACTTATTAGTTGCAATGCTTGCAAGGCTTAAGTGATGTGCATTACCGAGAGGGCCCAGAGATACCTCTCTGACAATCGGAGTGACAAATCCTATTCTCGAAATACGCCAACCCAACATCCACCATTGGAGACACCTGTAGTACTCCTTTATAATCACCCAGTTACGTTGTGACGTTTGGTAGCACCCAAAGTGTTCCTCCGGCAAACGGGAGTTGCATAATCTCATAGTCATAGGAACATGTATAAGTCATGAAGAAAGCAATAGCAACATACTAAACGATCGGGTGCTAAGCTAATGGAATGGGTCATGTCAATCAGATCATTCAACTAATGATGTAACCTCGTTAATCAAATAACAACTCTTTTGTCCATGGTTAGGAAACATAACCATCTTTGATTAACGAGCTAGTCAAGTAGAGGCATACTAGTGACACTCTGTTTGTCTATGTATTCACACATGTATTATGTTTCCGGTTAATACAATTCTAGCATGAATAATAAACAAGGAAATAAATAATAACTTTATTATTGCCTCTAGGGCATATTTCCTTCAGTCTCCCACTTGCACTAGAGTCAATAATCTAGTTCACATCGCCATGTGATTTAACAGCAATAGTTCACATCACGATGTGATTAACACCCATAGTTCACATCGTCATGTGACCAACACTCAAAGGGTTTACTAGAGTCAGTAATCTAGTTCACATATCTATGTGATTAACACCCAAAGAGTACTAAGGTGTGATCATGTTTTGCTTGTGAGATAATTTTAGTCAACGGGTCTGTCACATTCAGATCCGTAAGTATTTTGCAAGTTCTATGTCTACAATGCTCTACACAGAGCTACTCTAGCTAATTGCTCCCACTTTCAATATGTATCCAGATTGAGACTTTAGATTCATCTGGATCAGTGTCAAAAACTTGCATCGACGTAACCCTTTACGATGAACCTTTTTGTCACGTCCATAATCGAGAAACATATCCTTATTTCACTAAGGATAATTCTGACCGCTGTCCAGTGATCTACTCCTAGATCACTATTGTACTCCCTTGCCAAATCAATGCAGGGTATATAATAGATCTGGTATACAGCATGACATACTTTATAGAACCTATGGCCAAGGCATAGGGAATGACTTTCATTCTCTTTCTTTCTTCTGCCGTGGTCGGTCTTTGAGTCTTACTCAACTTCACACCTTGTAATACAGGCAAGAACTCTTTCTTTGACTGCTCCATTTTGAACTACTTCAAAATCTTGTCAAGCTATGTACTTATCGAAAAAACTTATCAAGCGTCTTGATCTATCTCTATAGATCTTGAAGCTCAATATGTAAGCAGCTTCACCGAAGTCTTTCTTTGAAAAATTCCTTTCAAACACTCCTTTATGCTTTACAGAATAATTCTACATTATTTCCGATCAACAATATGTCATTCACATATACTTATCAGAAATGCTGTAGTGCTCCCACTCACTTTCTTGTAAATACAGGCTTCACCGCAAGTCTGTATAAAACCAAATGCTTTGATCACACTATCAAAGCGTTTATTCCAACTCCGAGAGGCTTGCACCAGTCCATAAATGGATCGCTGGAGCTTGCACACTTTGTTAGCTCCTTTTGGATCGACAAAACCTTCCGGTTGCATCATATACAACTCTTCTTCCAGAAATCCATTCAGGAATGCAGTTTTGACATCCATCTGCCAAATTTCATAATCATAAAATGTGGCAATTGCTAACATGATTCGGACAGACTTAAGCATCGCTACGGGTGAGAAAGTCTCATCGTAGTCAATCCCTTGAACTTGTCGAAAACCTTTTGCGACAATTCTAGCTTTGTAGATAGTAACACTACTATCAGCGTCCGTCTTCCTCTTCAAGATCCATTTATTTTATGGCTTGCCGATCATCGGGCAAATCCATCAAAGTCCATACTTTGTTCTCATACATGGATCATATCTCAGATTTTATGGCCTCAAACCATTTCGCGGAATCTGGGCTCATCATCGCTTCCTCATAGTTCATAGGTTCGTCATGGTCAAGTAACATGACCTCCAGAACAGGATTACCGTACCACTCTGGTGCGGATCTCACTCTGGTTTACCTACGAGATTTGGTAGTAACTTGATCTGAAGTTACATGATCATCATCATTAGCTTCCTTACTAATTGGTGTAGTAGTCACAAGAACAGATTTTTGTGATGAACTACTTTCCAATAAGGGAGAAGGTACAATTACCTTATCAAGTTTTCTACTTTCCTCCCACTCACTTCTTTCGAGAGAAACTCCTTCTCTGGAAAGTATCCATTCTCAGCAACGAATGTCTTGACTTTGGATCTGTGATAGAAGGTGAACCCAACTGTCTCCTTTGGGTATCCTATGAAGACATATTTCTCCGATTTGGGTTTGAGCTTATTAGGATGAAACTTTTTCATATAAGCATCACAACCCCAAACTTTAAGAAACGACAACTTTTGGTTTCTTGCCAAACCATAGTTCAGATTTGTGTCATCTCAACGGACTTAGATGGTGCCCTATTTAACGTGAATGCAACTGTCTCTAATGCATAACCCCAAAACGATAGTGGTAGATCGGTAAGAGACATCATAGATTGCACCATATCTAATAAAGTACGGTTATGACATTCAGACACACCATTATGCTGTGGTGTTCCAGGTGGCATGAGTTTGTGAAACTATTCCACATTGTTTTAATTGAAGACCAAACTCGTAACTCAAATATTTTACTTCTGTGATCATATCGTAGAAACTTTTATTTTCTTGTTACGATGATTTTCCACTTCACTCTGAAATTCTTTGAACTGTTCAAATGTTTCAGACTTATGTTTCATCAAGTAGATATCCCCATATCTGCTCAAATCATCTGTGAAGGTCAGAAAATAATGATACCTGCTGCAAGCCTTAATATTCATCGGACCACATACATCAGTATGTATGATTTCCAACAAATCTGTTGCTTGCTTCATTGTTCCGGAGAACGGCGTTTTAGTCATCTTGCCAATAAGGCATGGTTAGCAAGCATCAAGTGATTCCAAAAGCCCATCAGCATGGAGTTTCATCATGCGCTTTACACCAATATGACCTAAACGGTAGTGCCACAAATAAGTTGCACTATCATTATTAAATTTGCATCTTTTGGCTTCAACATTATGAATATGTGTATCACTATGATCGAGATCCAACAAACCATTTCGTTGGTGTGTATAACCATAGAAGGTTTTATTCATGTAAACAGAACAACAATTGTTCTCTAACTTAAATGAATAACCGTATTGCAATAAACATGATCAAATCATATTCATACTCAACGCAAACACCAAATAACACTTATTTATGTTCAACACTAATCCCGAAATTATAGGGAGTGTGCGATGATGATCATATCAATCTAGGAACTATTTCCAACACACATCGTCACTTCACCCTCAACTAGTCTCTGTTTATTCTGCAACTCCCGTTTTGAGTTACTACTCTTAGCAACTGATCCAGTATCAAATACTGAGGGGTTGCTATAAACACTAGTAAAGTACACATCAATAACATGTATATCAAATATACTTATGTTCACTTTGCCATCCTTCTTATCCGCCAATCATTTGGGGTAGTTCCTCTTCCAGTGACCAGTCCCTTTGCAGTAGAAGCACTTAGTCTCAGGCTTAGGATCAGACTTGGGCTTCTTCACTTCAGCAGCAACTTGCTTGCTGTTCTTCTTGAAGTTCCCCTTCTTGCCTCTGCCCTTTTCTTGAAACTAGTGGTCTTGTCAACCATCAACACTTGATGTTTTTCTTGATTTCTACCATCGTTGATTTCAGCATCACGAAGAGCTTGGGAGTTGTTTCCGTTATCCCTTGCATATTATAGTTCATCATGAAGTTCTACTAACTTGGTGATGGTGACTAGAGAATTCTGTCAATCACTATCTTATCTGGAAGATTAACTCCCACTTGATTCAAGCGATTGTAGTACCCAGACAATCTGAGCACATGCTCACTAGTTGAGCGATTCTCCTCCATCTTTTAGCTATAGAACTTGTTGGAGACTTCATATCTCTCAACTCAGGTATTTGCTTGAAATATTAACTTCAACTCCTGGAACATCTCATATGGTCCATGACGTTCAAAACGTCTTTGAAGTCCCGATTCTAAGCCATTAAGCATGGTGCACTAAACTATCAAGCAGCCATCATATTGAGCCAGCCAAACGTTCATAACGTCTGCATCTGCTCCTGCAATAGGTCCGTCACCTAGCGGTGCATCAAGGACATAATTCTTCTATGCAGCAATGAGGATAAACCTTAGATCACGGATCCAATCCACATCATTGCTACTAACATCTTTCAACACGATTTTCTCTAGGAACATATCAAAATAAACACAGGGAAGCAACAACGCGAGCTATTGATCTACAACATAATTTGCAAAATATTACCAAGACTAAGTTCATGATAAATTTAAGTTCAATTAATCATATTACTTAAGAACTCCCACTTAGATAGATATCCCTCTAATCCTCTAAGTGATCACGTGATCCAAATCAACTAAACCATAACCGATCATCACGTGAGATGGAGTAGTTTTCAATGGTGAACATCGTTATGTTGATCATATCTACTATATGATTCACGCTCGACCTTTCGGTCTCCGTGTTCCGAGGCCATATCTGTATATGCTTGGCTCGTCAAGTATAACCTGAGTATTCCGCGTGTGCAACTGTTTTGCACCCGTTGTATTTGAATGTAGAGCCTATCACACCCGATCATCACGTGGTGTCTCAGCACGAAGAACTTTCGCAATGGTGCATACTCAGGGAGAACACTTCTTGATAATTTAGTGAGAGATCATCTTATAATGCTACCGTCAATCAAAGCAAAAATAAGATGTATAAAAGATAAACATCATATGCAATCAAAATATGTGACATGATATGGCCATCATCATCTTGCTTCTTTGATCTCCATCTCCAAAGTACTGTCATGATCTATATCGTCACCGGCATGACACCATGATCTCCATCATCTTGATCTATACCAATGTGTCGTCACGTGGTCGTCTCGCCAACTATTGCTCTTACAACTATTGCCATCGCATAGCGATAAAGTAAAGCAATTATTTGGCGCTTGCATCTTATGCAATAAAGAGACAACCATAAGACTTTCGCCAGTTGCTGATAACTTTAACAAAACATGATCATCTCATACAAAAACTTATATCTCATCACGTTTTGAGCATATCACATCACAACATGCCCTGCAAAAACAAGTTAGACGTCCTCTACTTTGTTGTTGCAAGTTTTACGTGGCTGCTACGGGCTTAAGCAAGAACCAATCTCACCTACGCATCAAAACCACAACGATAGTTTTCAAATAGACTCCATTTTAACCTTCGCAAGGACCGGGCGTAGCCACACTCGGTTCAACTAAAGTTGGAGAAACAGTCACCCGCAAGTCACCTATGTGCAAAGCACGTCGGGGAAACCGGTCTCGTGTAAGCGTACGCGTAATGTCGGTCCGGGCCGCTTCATCCAACAATACCGCCGAACCAAAGTATGACATGCTGGTAGGCAGTATGACTTATATCGCCCACAACTCACTTGTGTTCTACTCGTGCATATAACATCAAACCATAAAACCTAGGCTCGGATGCCACTGTTGAGGAACGTAGTAATTTCAAAAAATTTCCTACGCACACGCACGATCATGGTGATGCATAGCAACGAGGGGAGAGCATGATCTACGTACCCTTTGTAGATCGCAACGGAAGCGTTGACACAACGTGGAGGAAGTG
Organism: Triticum dicoccoides; assembly: GCF_002162155.2. NCBI lineage: Eukaryota > Viridiplantae > Streptophyta > Magnoliopsida > Poales > Poaceae > Triticum > Triticum dicoccoides. The sequence continues at coordinate 53,537,410 of NC_041390.1, read as the reverse complement.
GTCGTACGTCTTCTTCCCGATCCGACCGATCCAAGCACCGTTACTCCGGCACCTCCGAGTTCTTAGCACACGTTCAGCTCGATGACGATCCTCGGGCTCCGATCCAGCAAAGCGTCGAGGAAGAGTTCCATCAGCACGACGGCATGATGACGATCTTGATGTTCTACCGACGCAGGGCTTCGCCTAAGCACTGCAACGATATGACCGAGGTGGAATATCGTGGAGGGGGGCACCGCACACGGCTAAGGAACGATCTCAATGATCAATTGTGTGTCTAGAGGTGCCCCCTGCCTCCGTATATAAAGGAGCCAAGGGGGGAGGGTGCGGCCAGCCAAGGGGCGCGCCAGGAGGAGTCCTACTCCCGCCGGGAGTAGGACTCCCCCTCCAATCCTATTCCAACTAGGACTCCCAAGGGGGGAAAGAGAGAGAGGGGGGCCGGCCACCTTCTCCTAGTCCTAATAGGACTAGGGGAGGGGGAGGCGCGCAGCCCTCCATGGCAGCCCCTTTCACCTTTCCACTTGGGCCCAATAAGGCCCATTTGGTTCCCGGGGGGTTCCGGTAACCTCCCGGTAATCCGGTAAAATCCCGATTTCACCCGGAACACTTCCGATATCCAAATATAGGCTTCCAATATATCAATCTTTATGTCTCGACCATTTCGAGACTCCTCGTCATGTCTGTGATTACATCCGGGACTCCGAACAACCTTCGGTACATCAAAATGCATAAACTCATAATAACTGTCAGCGTAACGTTAAGCGTGCGGACCCTACGGTTCGAGAACAATGTAGACATGACCGAGACACGTCTCCGGTCAATAACCAATAGCGGGACCTGGATGCCCATACTGGCTCCTACATATTCTACGAAGATCTTTATCGGTCAGACCGCATAACAACATACGTTGTTCCCTTTGTCTTCGGTATGTTACTTGCCCGAGATTCGATCGTCCGTATCCAATACCTAGTTCAATCTCGTTACCGGCAAGTCTCTTTACTCGTTCTGTAATACATCATCCCGCAACTAACTTATTAGTTGCAATGCTTGCAAGGCTTAAGTGATGTGCATTACCGAGAGGGCCCAGAGATACCTCTCCGACAATCAGAGTGACAAATCCAATTCTCGAAATACGCCAACCCAACATCCACCATTGGAGACACCTGTAGTACTCCTTTATAATCACCCAGTTACGTTGTGACGTTTGGTAGCACCCAAAGTGTTCCTCCGGCAAACGGGATCAGTTGCATAATCTCATAGTCATAGGAACATGTATAAGTCATGAAGAAAGCAATAGCAACATACTAAACGATCGGGTGCTAAGCTAATGGAATGGGTCATGTCAATCAGATCATGCAACTAATGATGTGACCTCGTTAATCAAATAAAAACTCTTTTGTCCATGGTTAGGAAACATAACCATCTTTGATTAACGAGCTAGTCAAGTAGAGGCATACTAGTGACACTCTGTTTGTCTATGTATTCACACATGTATTATGTTTCCGGTTAATACAATTCTAGCATGAATAATAAACATTTATCATGACATAAGGAAATAAATAATAACTTTATTATTGCCTCTAGGGCATATTTCCTTCAGTTACTGTCACACCCTAGCTAGTCATGCATTAGAGTGTTGCATCATGTTTACTCTTTCATCAGAAACTTGAAATGGGGATCTGTGAAACCCTCAGAATCATTTTGAAAATGACCCAAATAAAAATTTCTCCAAAAGGGTCCAAGAAAATGCTCATGTTGCTCTCTGAAAATATTGGATAGAGATAATAATCAAACCAATATTTTTAGTGGCTCATGGACATTTATTTTGGGCATTTGGAATTAATGCATAAATATTTGCATTGGAAATATATTTCTATATATATTAATATATGTCCAAATATTATGCCAATTATAAAGGAGCTCTAGAATAATATATCTAGGCCCTGCAAAAATTGGCATAAGTTAAATAAATGATTTAATATATTATTTAAATCAAAACAAATGTCAGAAATTAGAAAACAGAAAAAAAATAAAAGGGAGAAGCTTACCTGGGCTCCTCCCTGTGCAGCCCAGCCAGCTGGCCGGCCCAGCCAGCAGGCGGCCCAGCCCGTCTCCCTCCTCTGTCGTCTTCGTCCCGACAGAGGGAGGGGAGTGTGGCCGGCGCGCGCGCGCGCGCCACCGCGCCACGCCACCTCTCTCCCTGCCTGCCTGCCCTCCCCTCCTCGCCTCGATGCCCCTGGACGACGCCACGCCTCCCCCCTGCTCTCTCTCACTCTCCCTCGGCTCTTCCCTCCCCTCCGTCGCTCTCTCTCTCACACAGCCGAACACCACCGTCGCCGCCGTTCGCCATAGCAGCCGTCTCCGGCCACCCCTCGCTCCCCCGACTAGCTCAGAAGCTCCGCCACAACCCCCTCTTCCTCCCCACCGCTCCACGGGCCTCCGGAAGCCCTGCATCGCCGCCACGTCGCCGTTCCTCTCTTCGGGCTCCGACCATCATCGCCGTCGAATTCGCCGTCTCCAGCGCGTCTCCGAGCCCGCTTTGACGCCCACTGCAACCGCGGTGAGCCCCCGTGTCGTTTCCCCCTTCTCTCCTGGTCTCTTTCGACCTCTAGGCCTTAGCCCCACCTTGGCCGAGAGCTCCACGCCGCCGGCGATGTCGCCGTCGTGGCCACGGTCACCGTAGCGCCCAACCGAGCACACTATCGTGCTCCACGCCTCACTAGGAGCACGCAGCACGCACCAACACCTCCCCAAACACCCTGCAACGCCGACTCCGACCGCACCCGAACTCCGGCAGCCGCAGCCGAGCTCGCCGCCGTCGACTCCGGCCACCCCAGGCCCAGCCACGGCCACCGTTCGACGCGCGGGAGCAAGAGCTCTCCAACGAGCCCAAGAACGGCCTCGCCCGTGCCCTGTAGCGCGATCCCGCATGGCGCCGCCGTCTCGGGCCTCGCCGGCGTCGTGTCGCCGGTGGGTTTGACCCACTTTGACCACGGCAGGAACCCCCCTGAGTCCCTGACAGGTGGGCCCAGCCCTGTAGCTAATTAGGATTAGCGCTAACCACTGTTAGTTAACCCCCTGACACTGACTAGTGGGCCCCAGCGCCACTAATTAGTAATTAGGATTAATTTAACCCTGTTTAACCCCCCTGTCACTGACGTGTGGGCCCCACACATCAGGTTTGACCTCAGCCAGCCGCAGTTGACCACTGACGTCATGCTGACGTCATGCTGGCGCAATAATTATATTTCTGGATTTAAATTAAATCAGGAAATTCCAGAATATTATTTAAACTTCAAAAATTCATAACTTTTATTCTGTAACTCCAAATTGGACAAATTATATATGAAAAATGATCAGAAAAATCCAATCTATCCATCTGTACTATTTTCATGCATGATCAAACAAGTTAAATTGATGTTTTAAGAAGAACAAGGAAAAGCACTTTAAAAGGCCATGTTTGAGTTTGAAATTTGAATCTTTGATTCAAATTTGTTCAAACCCTTCTGGTTTTAGTTGCATTAGCCCAACACACTCATATTGCTATGTTTCATGCATGCATCATATTGTTGCACATTGTTTGGTGATGGTTGTGTGTCGGTGTCCTTTGCGACAGGTTCTGCCTCCGAGGAGTACCGTGATTACCCTAACGAAGAACCGTATCAGTGCATCGAACCATCAGGCAAGCAACCAACCATTTGATCATATCGATACAATCCCATGTTCTCGCTCCTGCTCTCTTTTACTGCATTAAGACAACGCGATTCAAACTGCTGTGTGCTACGGTAGTTGAACCCATTTCCTCTGCATGACCTGTCATTGCCACAGTAACTAGATGAAACCCACTAGCATGTGTAGGAGTTGATTGAGCCCTATGTATGTGTTGTTCCTACCTTGCTATGCCTGCTAAGCTTAGAGTCGTGTCAGGTCTGGTTCATCTGGGTGATGGGCTAGAGTGAAATGATTATGTCGGTAATGAGAGTGGTGTGGTGAACACGATTTGGTAAAGGTATCGATGAGAGGCCATGTAGGAGTACATGGTGGGTTGTTTCATTGAAGCCGACCTTAAGCACTGAGATCTGTATGTGTGATTTAAGACACAGCTACTACCATGCATTGGGCCCTGAAATATGACCCCGCTCGACTTCTTATTCACCCTAGCTCTCTGTCCAGGAGTTGCAAGTAGTTTCTGGTGTTTGTAGCCTACTGGAGGCCGTGGACAGCGCTGACCGTAGGGGTGGGCTGTGATGCGGTAGGTACGTGGCCGGGTGTACCAAATACCCGTTAGGTATCTCGGGAACCCTGTTCACATCGTTCGGGGCCGTATGGGAAACCTCGGCCGGACTCCCTGCGGATGGAACCTGAATAGGCGATAAACCTGGACTAGAGGCTTAAGTGTTTAGGTAGGTCGTGGTCTACACCCACGTCGGCTTTCGCTTGAAGTCTGCCGAGCACATGTCGTGTGCAGACGCTAAGTGGTGGAAACATGTATGAAGAAGTACACCCCTGCAGGGTTATCATCATCTATTCGAATAGCCGCGTCCGCGGTAAAGGACTACTTGGTTGCCTATACAGTTCATAGACAAGTAAATGGAAACTACTAAAAGCCTCAAGATAAGTGTGAGTGCCGAGGATGGCTCTTCCGTAGGAAGACGGAGGTGGATCCTCGGTAGTGTATTGAAGTGGTGAGTAGTGGACTCGTGTGCGCAAAACCATTTCAAGTTGAAGTATCGTAGGATAGTCTAGCCAAGAGTCAAAGCTAGCTTGCTGCAATAACTCCACCAACCCTTCTTGATAATGTGCATGTATGTAGGATCTGATGTAAGTCTTGCTGAGTACCCTTGTACTCATGTTGCTATAATCTACATTTTTTACAGAAGACGCTGCAACCCCTTCTGATGGGTTCTATGTAGACGTTGACATCAACGAGTAGGCTAAAGACCCAGGTGGTGACCCTGAGCTTGTGAAGGACCACGTAGTATAGCTAGGCTTTCCAAGCCTCTTTTATTTTACTAGTTGTCTGTACTCAGACAAGTTACTTCCGCTGCTGGTTTGTATGACTGTATGACTTGTATGTTGGGTCGTGAGACCCGTACCTTTGTGTATGATATGTATGGCTCCCTGAGCCTTAAATAAAGTACTTGTGTCGTAGAGTCATGTTGTGATGCTTCGTTGTATTTGCACATATCGAGCATATTGTGTGTATGATTGAAATGCTTGGTATGTGTGGGATCTGACTATCTAGTTGTTTATCTTTAGTAGCCTCTCTTACCGGGAAATGTCTCCTAGTGTTACTGCTGAGCCATGGTAGCTTGCTACTGCTCTGGAACACTTAGGCTGGCCGGCATGTGTCCTTCTTCGTTCCTGTGTCTGTCCCTTCGGGGAAATGTCACGCTTTGAGTACCGGAGTCCTGTTAGCCCGCTACAGCCCGGTTTACCGGAGTCCTGCTAGCCCAGTGCTACAGCCCGGACCCACTTGCTGATGACCGACACGTTCGAAGCTGGGTCATGGATGCCTGTCCCTGTAAGTCTGTGCCACTTTGGGTTTACGACTAGTCATGTCAGCCCGGGCTCTTTATCATATGGATGCTAGCGACACTATCATATACGTGAGCCAAAAGGCGCAAACGGTCCCGGGCAAAGGTAAGGCGACACCCGTGGGGATACCGTGCGTAAGGCCGCAAAGTGATATGAGGTGTTACCGGCTAGATCGATGTGACATCGAGTCGGGGTCCTGACAGCGTTGGCATCAGAGCCGGACTGCCTGTAGGTTCTCCAAGCCAAACTGGTCGATGTTGAGTCTAGAAATTCTTTAGTTATATGTAGGGGAATTGATTGTGGGATGGAACGTAAGGCTCTTTTTACTCCTTTATCTCATGACATTCTGATCTGAGTCAGTCCTTTCTTCCACCGGGGGTTAAGGAATTAGGATCTATTCTCTCTATCAGGATCACGTGTTACAAATCAGTAGTACCTTATAAGTTTGAGGGATACAAGCCTAGTTCAGTTCTTCTACCACATTATGTTGTCAGAATGAATTCAGAACTTTGACATGATGATGTTGAGTGTGTACGAAATCCTTTGTCAAATGTCTCAAAATCCTTCTTGAGCATTTACAGCTGTTAGGCTGCCGAAATTTTGCTAGAAATTCTAATGCCCTTGCATTATGATTGTGCTTTCAGATGGCCACTCGCGACCTCAATCAAGTGGTTCGCCTGACTCGATGCCTAGATGTACCCGGCCATACTGCCAAGTTGGTCAGGGTAATGACTGAGGCTGGATACCGTTGGTATCCTGAGTACACGGTCGAAGAGCAATTCCGAGATTTTAATCAAAGCCAGTATCTCTGCACTGTCAGGATATTTCCATCTTATCCTGGATCCACCGAGCCTCTTCACTGCTCCTATGGACTCGGGGTTACTATTGAGATGGCTGTGCAGGACGCCGCCTACTCTATGATGACCATTATGCGAGTCAGATCTGGTCTATTTCGGGACTCTGATTTCCGGTATATGCCAGGATCACTTCCGGGAGCACAAGGGTATCTCCAGGCTATTTATGCTGACCCCACTCAGGAGGATTCACGGACTCGCACCACTGCTGAGATGCTCGAGGATAAGGACCGTGAAAATCGGGCCTTGAGGTTAGAGCTCTTCAATACCCGTGCTGACCACTGGGCCACTTTGACTCGGTTCGCACCGGCGGTGCAAGCTGGATTTTCAGATATGCGCGATCTCTATCCTGTGAGATCTGCTCTGCCAGACGTGATGGTTTGGCGTGATGTAGGAGGCATCACCCCACCTCGCGGTCCCCGCAGGCCACCGTCTGTTGGTCCAAGGCCTCATCCTAGCCCCTATGGTCCACAAGCTCCGCGAGATCGTCTGTTCCTGGATGATCATGTTGAGCTCCCAGGCTATGGAGGTGACTTCTACGAGGACTACTACGGATCGGTCTGAGTTAGTGGTAGTATCACTAGTTCGCACTAGCTGTGTCGTCTATCGTCCCGCGTGACTCGTGGGATATGACCTAGTTTGTACTCCTTCCGGAGGTGTAGAAAAATAATGTATAGGAGCTTGGAATGCCTCCGATGAGATGTAATCCTCTTTCACCGTAATAGTACTTTGTTTGGTCTTGTACTAAACCCTGTATGGTGTGTATGACGATAGAATAAAGAAGCAGTTTCTGTATTTACCATGTCATACGGATGATCATCTTGCATTCCGAATTATTCCTTACATCCTGTATCCTATGTCGGAATTTTATCATTCTGACTAAATCATTGTCTTGTTTACCTAGGATGGTCAACACGCGCGCTAACCCTGCTTCTCAAGAGCAGGCCGAAGGCAGTGAAGGCAGGAATGAAAATCTGCCTCATCCTCCTTCACTAGCCGAGGTTATGATGGAAGCTGAGAGAAACAAGCGGGAGACCAACCGTTTGCTGGAGCGTATTGAACAGAATACATCACACCATCAGAGGGCTAACGTGGTGTCACTCAGTGATTTTATCAAATTGCATCCACCCACATTCCACCACTCCGTCGAGCCTCTCGACGCTGATGACTGGCTTCGCAGTATCTCTCACAAGCTGTGTTCCGCGCTAGTAGCTCAGGCTGACAAGGTCACCTTTGCTGCATATCATCTTGAAGGCCCCGCCAGTCTATGGTGGGAGAATTATGGAGCCATGCGCCCAGCGGGCCATGTCACTACTTGGGCTGAGTTCAGTGAGGCTTTCCGTGAACATCACATTCCGGAGGGTCTCATGGACCGTAAACGTGAAGAATTTTGCAGTTTCACCCAAGGCCGACTTTCTGTGGATGTTTACAGCAGGGAGTTCGGTAATCTCGCACGATATGCAACCGAGGAAGTTTCTACTGACACCAAGAAGCAAGCAAGGTTCCGTAAGGGCCTTAGTCCTGAGCTTCGCCGTGACCTCCGTCTGCATGAGTGCACATCTTTTCAGAAACTTGTCAATAAAGCCATCAGTGCTGAAACTGGTCAGACTGACTATGACGCAACACGCAAGCATGGCCGTGACATGGGTTCCTCATCCGGTGCTGGTCCTCAGAAGCGCCGCGTGTGGGTACCCAACACCGCCCTGCCACCCAGGTTCACACCGAGGCCATCTTTCCAGGCGCCTCGCCCTATTCAACAGTCTGCACCGGCCAAGCCCTATGGGGGTCCAACCAACAATGCTCCTCCACGTACCAGTTCCGTGACTTGTTTCAAGTGTGGGGAATCTGGTCACTATATGCGTGAGTGTCCCCAGACCAACCCCAATCAATCTGCTAAAGCTGTTGGCCGTGGCAAGCCGACAGGAAAAATATTCCACGCCAAGCCGGTCACCGCTTCACGTGGCCATGTCAACTGTATCTCTGCCGAAGAAGCTCAAGAGGATCCCAACGTCGTTCTTGGTACGCTTCTTGTTAATTGCCACCCGGCATCTGTTCTTTTCGATACAGGAGCCTCTCATTCTTTTATATCCGAAAGTTATGCTCGTTTGCATAACGTTGCATTCTGTGACATGCCATCCACTATGGAAATTTCTACCCCTGGTTCTAGATGGCAGACCTCTAGGGTAAGTTATGGAAATGAAATCCAAGTCGACAGACTTGTTTTCCTCGCGTCTTTGATAGCCCTTAAATCTTCAGATATTAATATCATTCTGGGTATGGACTGGATGTCGGCTCATCATGCCCACATCGATTGCTTCTCTAGGACTGTTCAACTCACCCATCCTTCGGGAAAGATAGTCAATGTCTTGACCCGAATAGCCAAGCGACAATTATATTCTCTTAACGCCAGCCCTTTGCCAGACCTTGAGGACGTTCCGGTAGTCCGTGACTTCCCGGATGTCTTTCCAGAGGAATTGCCAGGTGTCCCACCTGACAGGGAAGTTGAGTTCGTAATAGACCTCATTCCAGGAACCGTTCCGATTGCTAGAAGACCTTATAAGATGGCACCCCTAGAACTAGCCGAGCTTAAGAAACAACTCGATGAGTCCTTGAAAAAGGGTTTCATCCGACCTAGCTCATCTCCGTGGGCTTGCCCCGTCCTATTCGTCAAGAAGAAGGATGGTACGGACCGGATGGTTGTAGATTACCGACCTGTCAATTTGGTCACAATCAAGAACAAATATCCGCTTCCCAGGATCAACGACCTGTATGATCAGCTCGCTGGATCCTCAGTCTTCTCCAAGATGGATTTGAGGTTGGGCTACCATCAAATCAAAATCAGGAACGGGGACATTCCTAAAACGGCCTTTGTTACTCGTTATGGCCAATACGAGTACACCGTCATGTCCTTCGGTTTAACCAACGCTCCAGCCACCTTTTCCCGGTTAATGAACTCAATCTTCATGGAGTACTTGGATAAATTCGTTGTAGTTTACCTCGATGATATACTCATCTACTCCAAGAACGAGGAAGAACATGCCGAACATCTAAGGCTAGTGTTGCAGAAACTTCGAGAGCATCGCCTTTATGCCAAATTTTCTAAATGTGAATTCTGGTTGCCAGAAGTGACCTATCTGGGTCATGTAATATCTGGTAAAGGTATTGCTGTTAACCCTGAGCGAGTTCAAGCCGTCCTTAATTGGACTCCACCTGAATCGGTCAAGCAAGTTCGGAGTTTTCTAGGCTTAGCGAGCTATTGTCGTCGCTTTGTCGAGAACTTCTCCAAAGTTGCCAAACCTCTAACCGAACTCCTCAAGAAAGATAAGAAGTTCGAGTGGACTCCACAATGTGAGCACAGCTTTCAGGAACTGAAAAGACGCCTGACCTTTGCTCCCGTACTGGTACCGCCAGACTTCTCCAAGGATTTTGTTATCTACTGCGACGCCTCGCAACAAGGACTAGGTTGCATTCTCATGCAAGATCGACACGTAATTGCCTACGCTTCACGGAAATTGCACCCACATGAGGAGAATTATCCTACTCATGATCTAGAGCTTGCAGCCGTAGTCTATGCACTTAAGACCTGGCGACATTACCTCCTCGGTAACCGTTGCGAAATATTCACTGATCACCAAAGTCTGAAGTACATCTTCACCCAACCGGATTTGAATCTCAGGCAAAGACGTTGGGTTGAATTGATCACAGACTTCGATTTAGGGATAACCTACACCCCAGGGAAAGCCAACGTCATGGCTGATGCGCTAAGTCGTAAATCTTATTGTAACAACCTGATGTTACAACAAAGTCAACCGCTTCTCCATGAGGAATTTCGGAAGCTTAACCTTCACATTGTTCCTCAAGGTTTTCTTTCCACCTTGGTGGCGAAACCTACTCTTACGGATCAAATCATTGCTGCCCAGAAGCGAGATAAGGGAATAGCTAAGATCAAGGAGAACATTGCTAGCGGAGGTGCTAGTTGTTTCTCCACAAATGATCATGGTGTTGTGTACTTTGAGAACCGTCTAGTGGTTCCCAAGAACCAGCATCTACGGCAGTTGATCCTTAAGGAGGCTCATGAATCTCCTCTCACCATTCATCCCGGTAGTACTAAGATGTATCAGGACCTACGCCAGAGGTTCTGGTGGACTAGGATGAAGAGAGAAATTGCCCAGTATATTGCTAATTGCGACGTCTGTCGTCGTGTAAAAGCAGAGCACCGACGGCCTGCTGGCACCCTTCAACCCTTAGCCATTCCTGAATGGAAATGGGATAAAATTGGTATGGATTTCATTACCGGTTTTCCCAGGACCAAGAGAGGGAATAATGCTATTTTCGTCGTGGTCGATCGTCTTTCCAAAGTAGCCCATTTCCTACCTGTTCGCAAGAGTATAACCGCTAGTCAGCTGGCAGACTTATACATCTCCCGAATAGTGTCCCTTCATGGTGTTCCTTTGGAAATTAACTCGGATCGAGGAAGTCTTTTCACCTCTCGATTTTGGGAAAGTTTCCAAAATGCTATGGGAACCCGTCTCTCCTTTAGCACCGCCTTCCACCCTCAGTCGAGTGGTCAAGTGGAACGCGTCAACCAAATTCTAGAAGACATGCTTCGAGCCTCTGTTATCTCATTCGGAATGGACTGGGAGAAGTGCCTTCCATTTGCCGAATTCGCTTACAACAACAGCTATCAATCTAGCTTGGGTAAAGCCCCTTTTGAAGTTCTCTATGGACGACGGTGTCGAACACCCCTTAACTAGTCAGAGACCGGGGAAAGACAATTCTTTGGCCCGGATATGATTCAGGAAGCAGAAGAACAAGTTCG
>NC_041390.1:53515016-53524075 GCF_002162155.2 Triticum dicoccoides | reverse complement strand
ACCGTCGCCGCCGTTCGCCATAGCAGCCGTCTCCGGCCACCCCTCGCTCCCCCGACTAGCTCAGAAGCTCCGCCACAACCCCCTCTTCCTCCCCACCGCTCCACGGGCCTCCGGAAGCCCTGCATCGCCGCCACGTCGCCGTTCCTCTCTTCGGGCTCCGACCATCATCGCCGTCGAATTCGCCGTCTCCAGCGCGTCTCCGAGCCCGCTTCGACGCCCACTGCAACCGCGGTGAGCCCCCGAGTCGTTTCCCCCTTCTCTCCTGGTCTCTTTCGACCTCTAGGCCTTAGCCCCACCTTGGCCGAGAGCTCCACGCCGCCGGCGATGTCGCCGTCGTGGCCACGGTCACCGTAGCGCCCAACCGAGCACACTATCGTGCTCCACGCCTCACTAGGAGCACGCAGCACGCACCAACGCCTCCCCAAACACCCTGCAACGCCGACTCCGACCGCACCCGAACTCCGGCAGCCGCAGCCGAGCTCGCCGCCGTCGACTCCGGCCACCCCAGGCCTAGCCACGGCCACCGTTCGACGCGCGGGAGCAAGAGCTCTCCAACGAGCCCAAGAACGGCCTCGCCCGTGCCCTGTAGCGCGATCCCGCATCGCGCTGCCGTCTCGGGCCTCGCCGGCGTCGTGTCGCCGGTGGGTTTGACCCACTTTGACCACGGCAGGAACCCCCCTGAGTCCCTGACAGGTGGGCCCAGCCCTATAGCTAATTAGGATTAGCGCTAACCACTGTTAGTTAACCCCCTGACACTGACTAGTGGGCCCCAGCGCCACTAATTAGTAATTAGGATTAATTTAACCCTGTTTAACCCCCCTGTCACTGACGTGTGGGCCCCACACGTCAGGTTTGACCTCAGCCAGCCGCAGTTGACCACTGACGTCATGCTGACGTCATGCTGGCGCAATAATTATATTTCTGGATTTAAATTAAATCAGGAAATTCCAGAATATTATTTAAACTTCAAAAATTCATAACTTTTATTCTGTAACTCCAAATTGGACAAATTATATATGAAAAATGATCAGAAAAATCCAATCTATCCATCTGTACTATTTTCATGCATGATCAAACAAGTTAAATTGATGTTTTAAGAAGAACAAGGAAAAGCACTTTAAAAGGCCATGTTTGAGTTTGAAATTTGAATCTTTGATTCAAATTTGTTCAAACCCTTCTGGTTTTAGTTGCATTAGCCCAACACACTCATATTGCTATGTTTCATGCATGCATCATATTGTTGCACATTGTTTGGTGATGGTTGTGTGTCGGTGTCCTTTGCGACAGGTTCTGCCTCCGAGGAGTACCGTGATTACCCTAACGAAGAACCGTATCAGTGCATCGAACCATCAGGCAAGCAACCAACCATTTGATCATATCGATACAATCCCATGTTCTCGCTCCTGCTCTCTTTTACTGCATTAAGACAACGCGATTCAAACTGCTGTGTGCTACGGTAGTTGAACCCATTTCCTCTGCATGACCTGTCATTGCCACAGTAACTAGATGAAACCCACTAGCATGTGTAGGAGTTGATTGAGCCCTATGTATGTGTTGTTCCTACCTTGCTATGCCTGCTAAGCTTAGAGTCGTGTCAGGTCTGGTTCATCTGGGTGATGGGCTAGAGTGAAATGATTATGTCGGTAATGAGAGTGGTGTGGTGAACACGATTTGGTAAAGGTATCGATGAGAGGCCATGTAGGAGTACATGGTGGGTTGTTTCATTGAAGCCGACCTTAAGCACTGAGATCTGTATGTGTGATTTAAGACACAGCTACTACCATGCATTGGGCCCTGAAATATGACCCCGCTCGACTTCTTATTCACCCTAGCTCTCTGTCCAGGAGTTGCAAGTAGTTTCTGGTGTTTGTAGCCTACTGGAGGCCGTGGACAGCGCTGACCGTAGGGGTGGGCTGTGATGCGGTAGGTACGTGGCCGGGTGTACCAAATACCCGTTAGGTATCTCGGGAACCCTGTTCACATCGTTCGGGGCCGTATGGGAAACCTCGGCCGGACTCCCTGCGGATGGAACCTGAATAGGCGATAAACCTGGACTAGAGGCTTAAGTGTTTAGGTAGGTCGTGGTCTACACCCACGTCGGCTTTCGCTTGAAGTCTGCCGAGCACATGTCGTGTGCAGACGCTAAGTGGTGGAAACATGTATGAAGAAGTACACCCCTGCAGGGTTATCATCATCTATTCGAATAGCCGCGTCCGCGGTAAAGGACTACTTGGTTGCCTATACAGTTCATAGACAAGTAAATGGAAACTACTAAAAGCCTCAAGATAAGTGTGAGTGCCGAGGATGGCTCTTCCGTAGGAAGACGGAGGTGGATCCTCGGTAGTGTATTGAAGTGGTGAGTAGTGGACTCGTGTGCGCAAAACCATTTCAAGTTGAAGTATCGTAGGATAGTCTAGCCAAGAGTCAAAGCTAGCTTGCTGCAATAACTCCACCAACCCTTCTTGATAATGTGCATGTATGTAGGATCTGATGTAAGTCTTGCTGAGTACCCTTGTACTCATGTTGCTATAATCTACATTTTTTACAGAAGACGCTGCAACCCCTTCTGATGGGTTCTATGTAGACGTTGACATCAACGAGTAGGCTAAAGACCCAGGTGGTGACCCTGAGCTTGTGAAGGACCACGTAGTATAGCTAGGCTTTCCAAGCCTCTTTTATTTTACTAGTTGTCTGTACTCAGACAAGTTACTTCCGCTGCTGGTTTGTATGACTGTATGACTTGTATGTTGGGTCGTGAGACCCGTACCTTTGTGTATGATATGTATGGCTCCCTGAGCCTTAAATAAAGTACTTGTGTCGTAGAGTCATGTTGTGATGCTTCGTTGTATTTGCACATATCGAGCATATTGTGTGTATGATTGAAATGCTTGGTATGTGTGGGATCTGACTATCTAGTTGTTTATCTTTAGTAGCCTCTCTTACCGGGAAATGTCTCCTAGTGTTACCGTTGAGCCATGGTAGCTTGCTACTGCTCTGGAACACTTAGGCTGGCCGGCATGTGTCCTTCTTCGTTCCTGTGTCTGTCCCTTCGGGGAAATGTCACGCTTTGAGTACCGGAGTCCTGTTAGCCCGCTACAGCCCGGTTTACCGGAGTCCTGCTAGCCCAGTGCTACAGCCCGGACCCACTTGCTGATGACCGACACGTTCGAAGCTGGGTCATGGATGCCTGTCCCTGTAAGTCTGTGCCACTTTGGGTTTACGACTAGTCATGTCAGCCCGGGCTCTTTATCATATGGATGCTAGCGACACTATCATATACGTGAGCCAAAAGGCGCAAACGGTCCCGGGCAAAGGTAAGGCGGGGATACCGTGCGTGAGGCCGCAAAGTGATATGAGGTGTTACCGGCTAGATCGATGTGACATCGAGTCGGGGTCCTGACATTACAAGGGAAGAACAACCTCCTAAGGAGAGGTGTTCTTGTGCTTGGCGAGTTTGTGCCTTGGTGGAGTGGATCCGGTCCCAGATGAGATCTTCCACCTACAATGGTGGCTAGTCCTATATATAGAGGACCCGGTCCTCTTCCCAAATATTAGGCGGGAAGGGATCCCACAACGGCCACTGAGAAGGGGGGCAGCTAGTACAAGTTATCCTGACAAAAGATGGTCTTCGCCTGCCAAAGGCTCTGGTGATGACGCCATCTTGGGCTCCACGGTGACCTCCGTCCTACTGGTCTTGTTCTTGTTGCATCGATATGGAAGCCGTTGCTTGACTCCTCGGGACTCCGCGACTGCACTTGCCTCTTTAATACCAAAGAGGAAACAAGGACACTGCGCACCCTGGCGCCCGCCTGGTGCCCACCTGGCCTAGGTCGTTATGGCTTGCGTCACAGGAACCTCGCGAGGTGCCCCTTGCCTTGATCTCTCTGCCCCTCGCAAGCCAACTTGGTGAGTCCGCCCCCGAGGAGTTCTTGCGTCGTCCGTCTCGCGAGGCTTGGCCCCTCGCGAGGGTCTTGAGTGTTTTGCCGGTGAAGATGGGCCATACAGGGCCACTGGTGGAGCCACGCTGTGGGACGCAGGCAGATAAGTCTGGGGACCCCCGTTCCCAGGACGCCGACACCTACATATTCCATGAAGATCTTTATCGGTCAAACCGCATAACAACATACGTTGTTCCCTTTGTCATCGGTATGTTACTTGCCCGAGATTCGATTGTCGGTATCATCATACCTAGTTCAATCTCATTACCGGCAAGTCTCTTTAGTCATTCCATAATGCATCATCCTGCAACTAACTCATTAGTCACATTGCCTGCAAGGCTTCTAGTGATGTGCGTTACCGAGAGGGCCCGGAGATACCTCTCTGACAATCGGAGTGACAAATCCTAATCTTGATCTATGCCAACTCAACAAACACCATGGGAGACACCTGTAGAGCATCTTTATAATCACCCAGTTACGTTGTGACATTCGATAGCACACTAAGTGTTCCTCCGGTATTCGGGAGTTTCATAATCTCATAGTCATAGGAACATGTATAAGTGATAAACCACAAGTATAGGGCAATTTGTAACGGTAAGATATTCTCTACAAGCACTGAAATTATCGGTAACAGATAGTTTTGTTATAAGGCAATTTGTAACGGGTAACAAGTAATAAAAGTAAACATGTTGCAGCATGGTGGCCCAATCCTTTTTGTAGCATAGGACAAGCATGGACAAACTCTTATATAAAGGAAAGCGCTCCCGAGGACACATGGGAATTATCGTCAAGCCAGTTTTCATCATGATCATATGATTCGCATTCGTTTCTTTGATAATTTGATATGTGGGTGTACTGGTGCTTGGGTACTGCCCTTTCTTGGACAAGTATCCCACTTATGATTAACCCCTCTCGCAAGAATCCGCAACTACAAAAGAAGAATTAAGGTAAACCTAACCATAGCATGAAACATATGGATCCAAATCAGCCCCTTATGAAGCAACGCATAAACTAGGGTTTAAGCTTCTGTCACTCTAGCAACCCATCATCTACTTATTACTTCCCAATTCCTTCCTCTAGGACCAAACAATGGTGAAGTGTCATGTAGTCGACGTTCACATGACACCACTAGAGGAAAGACAACATACATCTCATCAAAATATCGAACGAATAACAAATTCACATGACTACTTATAGCAAGACTTCTCCCATGTCCTCAGGAACAAACATAACTACTCACAAATCGTATTCATGTTCATAATCAAAGGGGTATTGATATGCATAAAGGATCTAAACATATGATCTTCCACCGAATAAACCAACTAGCATCAACTACAAGGAGTAATCAACACTACTAGCAACCCACAGGTACCAATCTGAGGTTCTGAGACAAAGATTGGATACAAGAGATGAACTAGGGCTTAAGATGAGATGGTGCTGGTGAAGATGTTGATGGAGATTGACCCCTCCCAGAGGGAACTTTCCCCGGTAGAACAGCTCCGCCGGAGCCCTAGATTGGTTCCGGCAAGGTTCCGCCTCGTGGCGGCGGAGTTTCGTCCCGTGAGCTTGGTTATGATTTTTTCCTCGACGAAAGACTCCATATAGCCAAAGATGGGCATCAGAGGGCTGCCAGGGGGCCCACGAGGTAGGGGGCACACCCAGGGGGTAGGGCGCGCCCCCCACCCTCGTGGACGGTGGGTGGCCCCCCTCTGGTACATCTTTCGCCCAATATTTTTTTATTTTGAAACATGCTCCCGTGAAGTTTTAGGATTTTTGGAGATGTGCAGAATAGGTCTCTAATATTTGCTCCTTTTCTAGCCCAGAATTCCAGCTGCTGGCATTCTCCCTCTTCATGTAAACCTTGTAAAATAAGAGAGAATAGGCATAAGTATTGTGACCTAATGTGTAATAACAACCCATAATGCAATAAGTATCGATATAAAAGCATGATGCAAAATGGACGTATCAATTATCCCTATGAAATAAACCCTCCGGTTTATATAGACACTACAGGGGACTAGGGTTGTACAAAGTCGGTTACATAGAAAGGAAATAGTACATCCAGCCGCCCAGCTTGCCATCCACAAAAAGGAGAGTCCTATCCGAACACGGGAGAAAGTCTTCTATCTTGTGTCTTCATGGCCCAATAGTCCGGCCCATGTCCAACAGGCCGGACGCCTGAGGACCCCTTAGTCCAGGACTCCCTCAATGGCCACAGGAGGGTACTGCACGCCCTTGCTGTCAGGGTCTTTGATTGCTGTGGCTTGGAAGGCGCGCTCGAGGGAGCACACCGCATCTCTTTCTTCACAAGGGACTGTGATGATTCCGCCACTTCTCGGCATCTTGAGGTTGTAGTACCCATGGTGGGTCACTGCCATGTTAACGCTGGGTACCCGAGGATAGCATTGTACAACAGACGGATGTGAGAAACGTCGAAGTCGACGAGCTCGGTGTGGTAGTTGCCGTGCTGACCGAAGGTGACAGGGAGATGAACTTGCCCTATCGGGGTAGTGGAGCCGTCGGTCACTCCTAAAAAGGGCTTATTAGGCTGTAGCTGATCATAGGGCACTTGAAGGCTATCGAACGTCTCGACGGACAGGACACTGAGCCCCGCGCCGCCGTCGATGTGGGTCTTGGTGACTTGGACATTGATGATGATGGGTGAGAAGAACATCGGGAGGACGCCGATGGTCTCTGCGCATTTGAGTTGGTCCGTCGAGCTGAAGGTGATGGCGTAGTTGGACCATCTGAGCGGGCGCATGGCCTCGAGCTTGGGGAGGGCTGCATTCACCTCGTGAGAGAACTGCTTGAAGATGTGCTGGGAAGCTGGGGCCTGAGCACCACCAAGATGCAAGCGATGGCACACGGCTCCCGGAAGCCCCCAACCCCCTCGTCCTGATGGTGGTTGTCGGTGTCAAAACCGGTGGATCTCGGGTAGGGGGTCCCGAACTGTGCGTCTAGGCCGGATGGTAACAGGAGGCAGGGAACACGATATTTTACCCAGGTTCAGGCCCTCTTGATGGAGGTAAAACCCTACGTCTTGCTTGATTAATATTGATGATATGGGTAGTACAAGAGTAGATCTACCACGAGATCAAGGAGGCTAAACCCTAGAAGCTAGCCTATGGTATGATTGTTGTATATGGAGTTGATTGCCTACGGACCACAACCCTCCGGTTTATATAGACACCGGATAGGGTTAGGGTTACATAGAGTCGGTTACAATGGTAGGAGATCTTGAATATCCGCATCGCCAAGCTTGCCTTCCACGCCAAGGAAAGTCCCATCCGGACACGGGACGAAGTCTTCAATCTTGTATCTTCATAGTCCAGGAGTCCGGCTGAAGGTATAGTCCGGCTACCCGAACACCCCCTAATCCAGGACTCCCTCAGTAGCCCCTGAACCAGGCTTCAATGACAACAAGTCCGGCGCGCAAATTGTCTTCGGCATTGCAAGGCGGGTTCGTCCTCCAAGTCCTTCATAGAAGATTGTAAACACCAAGAGTAGTGTACGGCTCCGCAAAATAAGCTTCCACATATTTCCATAGAGAGAATAATATTAACACAAATCAAATCTGCTGACGTATTCCGCAGTGCGTCATCACACTATAGCCAAATCCTTTACTCGAATCGTTTTCACTTTTCCACCTCAGCGTGTTTTGCGAGGCAGTTACCTTGGCACGTCTTTTCAAAGCAGAGATCGTGTGCCTCCCTTTTACGGGATTCTCATCAATACAGACGTGGGTAACCCAATCGTGCCCGTTAGCATGTTTTCTCGATTAAAGGCGAGTCCCAAACGGTTACGGGGAGGGCTCCTGGTATTCAACCTCTTATAAAGAGAACAGGGCCTTACTCCTTTTCTCCAATCCCAAAACGAGTTCGCCCGTCGCCTCGAGTTCCAACACCCTAGGCTCCAGATTCTGGGCACCTCAGACCTTTGACAATGTCCGGTTCCGACCTTCAAGGCCGATGGATGCCCTCCTCCGTCACGGAGGAGGACATGCTAAAGTTGAGAGAGGCTAAGTTCTTGACCGCCGAAATTTCACACAGGTTGCCTGCTCAAAGGCAGGCTATCCCCAGTCCCCAACCCGGTGAGAGCGTAGTGTTCATGCCTCACTTCCTTCGGGGGTTAGGCTTCCCGATGGACCCCTTTGTGAGGGGACTGCTGTTTTATTACGGGCTGGAATTTCACGACTTAGCTCCGGAGTCCATCCTCCATATCTCCTCGTTTATCGTTGTATGCGAAGCGTTCCTCCGTGTTACCCCTCACTTCGGATTATGGATCAAGACTTTCAAAGTGGAGCCGAAGATGATCAAGGGACGACACGCAGAGTGCGGAGGCGCTGTTATAAGCAAAAATGCTGATGCTCCATGGCCCGAGGGATCTTTTCAAGTGGAGCTAGGCTTGTGGCAACGAGAGTGGTTTTATATCACCACTCCCCGGAGCGCCAAGTGGGTGGCGCTTCCTGCCTTTTGCTCGGGTCCCCCACCACGGCTAGCGTCATGGGTTAACAGAGGGTTAGATTGGGGTTTGCCCAAAGACGTGCCCTTGTTACAGGGCCGCATTAAGGATCTCTTGGAAGGAGACCTCAGCCTGGTCAAGGTGACGCAGGTCATGCTGATTCGCTGCATATTGCCCGGAAAATGTCGCTCCCTTCGCCTGTGGGAGTTTAATCCAGAGGGACCGCGAGCTCTCCAGAATTTCATGGGGGCAACCCCCGCGGAGATGTATAAACTGTTCTTCGGATCACAAGAGATGTGTCCGGATTTAACCGAGGACGCAGGCCTAAGATGCAATCGCCCGGATACTCAAGTAAGCAACCTTGTGCCCGGACCTTCTATCTGTATAATTGTCATAAACTTGCCCCTAAAAGAGCCGTCCTTTTAAACAGGAGTGGATAGCGAAGGCAAAGCTGATCAGGTGTCCGGCTCCCCTTCCCGAATCCAGGCCGGATCCCGTGCTGGTCAGGATGCTGGACATAATGCCTTTGGAGGGAAGCAAGGGGGAGGACAAGGAAACTATGGCCTCCTCGAAGGAGGCTGCTCCGAAGGGAGGAACCGACAATTCCTCTCCTAAGGGGAAGAAGAGAGCCGCCTCTGACGACCCGGAAACCATGACCTC